>NW_027523770.1:0-41234 GCF_052094955.1 Ictidomys tridecemlineatus | reverse complement strand
TTGGACACTGATGTACGGAAGGACTGTTACACAGAGCAGAGTTTGGAGACTGGGATGCAGAAAAATCTTTGCCTTGAGCAGAGGTTGGACACTGAGGTGCAGAAGGATTGCTACCGAGAGCAGAGTTTGGAGACCTGGATGCAGTAGGATAGTTACAGAGAGAACAGGTTAGAGTCTGGGGTGCAGGAGAAAAGTTGCAGAGAGCAGAGGTTGGAGACTGGGGTGCAGAAGGACTTTAGAAGAGGTTGGAGACTGTGGTGTAGAAGGACTGTTTCAGAGAGCAGACGTTGGAGACTGGGATGCAGAAGGATCCTTGCAGTGAGCAGATGTTGGAGACTGGCGTATAGAAGGACTTTTGCAGGAAGCAGAGGTTAGAAACTGGGGTGCAGAAGGACTGATACAGAGAGCAGAGCTTTTAGACTGGGTTGCAGAATAACTGATACGGAAAGTAGAGTTTAGAGACTGGGGTGCAGAAGGACTGTTACAGAGAACAGAGTTTGTAGCCTGGGGTGCAGAAGGACAGCTGCAGAGAGATGAGGTTGGAGACTGAGGTGCAGAATGACTGTTACAGAGAGCAAAGTTTGGAGAACGGCGGGCAGAAGGATCTTACAGAGAACCGACGTTGGAGACTGGGATGTAAAATGATCGTTGGAGAGAGCACAGTTTGGAGACTGGGTTGCAGAAGACCTGTGACAGAGAGTAGATGTTGGAGACTGGGGTGCAGAAGGATTTTTATAGATAGCACACTTTAGAGACTGGGGTTTAGAAGAATTGTTGCAGAGAGCAGAGGTTTCACACTGAGGCTAGGAATGACTGTTACAGAGAGGAGAGGTTGGAGTCTGAGGTGCAGAAGGACTTTTTCAGAAAGCAGAGGTTGGTAATTGGTGTGAAGAAGGACTGTTATAGAGAGAAGAGGTTGGAGACTGCGGTACAGAAGGACTGTTACAGAGAGCAGACTTTGGAGTCTTGGGTGCAGAAGGACCGTTGTAGAGAGCAGATGTCAAAAACTAGGGTGCAGAAGAACTGTTATAGAGAGCAGACGTTGGAGACAGAGGTGCAGAAGGATTGTTACAGAGAGCAGAGATTGGAGATTGAGGTGAAGATATACTGTTACAGAGAGCAGAGTTTGGAGATTGTGGTGCAGAAGAACTGTACAGAGAGCCGAGTTTGGAGACTGGGGTGCAGAGAAATTGTTACAGAGAGCAGAGTTTGGAGACTTGGGTGCAGAAGGACTGTTACAGAGAGCAGAGGTTCGAGACTGGGGTGCAGAAGAACTGTTACAGAGAGCAGAGTCTGGAGACTGGGGTGCAGAAGGCCTTTTACAGAGAGCAGATGTTGGAGACTGAGTTGCAGAAGGACTGTTATATAGAGCAGATGTTGGAGACTGAGGTAGAGAAGGATCAGTACAGAGAGTAGAGGTTGGAAACTGAGGTGCAGAAGTATTGTTGCAGAGAGCAGAGGTTAAAGACTGAGGTGCAGAATGATCTTTACAGAGAGCAGAGGTTGGAGACTGGGGTCAGAAAGACAGTTACGGAGACCACAGGTTGCAGACTGGGGTGCAGAAGGATCACTGCAGAGAGCAGAGGTTGGAGACTCTGGTACAGAAGGATTGTTACAGAGAGCAGAGGTTTTAGACTGGGGTGCATAATGAAAGTTACAGAGAGCAAACTTTGGAGACTTCTGTAGAAGAAATGTTGCAGAGAGCCGAGGTTGGAGATTGGGGTGCAGAAGTACTGTTGCAGAGAGCAGAGGTTGGAGACTGGGGTGCAAAGGATCGTTACAGAGAGCAGAGGTTGGAGACTGCAGTACAGAAGGACTGTTACAAAGAGCACAGGTTTGAGACCAGGGTGCAGAAGGACTGTTGCAGAGAACAGAGTTTGGATACTGCGGTGCAGAGAAATCTTACAAAGAGTAGAGGTTGGAGACTGGGTTGCAGGAGGACTGTTGCATAGCACAGAGGTTGGAGACTGGGGTGCACAAGAACTGTTAGAGAGAGCAGTGGTTTGAGACTGTGGTGTAGAAGAATCGTACAGAGAGTAGAGGTTGGAGACTAGTGTGCAGAAAGACTGTTGCAGAGAGCAGAGGTTGGAGATTGGGGTGCAGAAGGACTGTTACAGATAGCACAGTTTCGAGACTGGGTTGGAGAAGAATCATACAGAGAGCATTTTGCAGACAGAGGTGCATAAGGAGTGTTACAAGAGCAGAGGTTTAAGACTGGGATGCAGAAGAATTTTTGCAGAGAGCAGCGTTTTCAGACTGAGGTGCATAAGGACTGTTTCAGAGAGCAGATGTTCAATCCTGGTGTGCAGAAGGACTGTTACAGAGAGCGGAGTATGGAGACTGGGGTGCAGAAGGCCTTTTACAGACAACAAAGGTCTGAGACTGGGGTGCAGAAGGACTGTTACAGATAGCACAGTTCGGAGACTGGGGTACAGAATGATCGTTGCAGAGAGCAGAGGTTTCAGACTGAGGTGCAGAAGGACTGTTACAGAGAGTATAAGTTGTAGTCTGAGGGGCAGAAGGACTATTTCGAAAAGAAGAGGTTGGCAATTGGGGTGCAGAAGGACCATTCCGGAGAGAAGAGGTAGGAGACTGCGGTACAGAAGGACTGTTACAGAGAGCAGAGTTTGGAGATGGGGTGCAAAAGGACCATTGCATAGAGAAAATGTTGGAGACTTTGGTGCAGAAGGCCTGTTAAAGAGAGCAGAGTTATAAGACTGGGGTGCCAAAGGCTTGTTACAGAGAGCAGAGTTTGGAGACTCGGGTGCAGAAGGACTGTTACAGAGAGCAGACTTTGGAAAATGTGTTGCAGGAGGATCTTACAGAGAGCAGAGTTTGGAGACTGAGGTGCAGAAGGACTTTTACAGGGAGTAGAGTTTGGAGACTGAGGAGCAGAAAGAACGTTGTAGAGAGCAGAGTTTGTAGACTGCTGTCCAGACGAATTGTTACAGAGATCAGAGGGTAGAAACTGGAGTGCAGAAGGTGTGTTAAAGAGAGCAGTGTCTGGAGATTAGTGTATAGGAGAACTGTTACAGAGAGCAGAGTTTGGAGACTGGGGTGCAGAAGGACTAATACAGAAAGTAGAGGTTGGAAACTGGGGTGTAGAAGGACCTTTACAGAGAGCAGAGTTTGGAGACTGCTGTACAGAAGGACTGTTACAGGGAGCAGAGTTTGGAGACTGGGGTTCAAAAGGATCGTTTCAGAGAGCAGATGTTGTAGACTGGTGTGCAGAAGGATCTTAGAGAGAGCATAGTTTGGAGACTGAGCTGCATAAGGACTGATACAGAGAGCAGAGGTTGAAGACTGGGGTGCAGAAGGATCGTTGCAGAGAGCAGAGTTTGGAGACTGAGGTGCAGAATGATAGTTGAGAAGAGCAGAGGATAGAGACTTTGGTGGAGAACGATACTTGCAGAGAGCAGATGTTGGATACTGGGGTGCAGAAGGACAGTTACAGAGATCAGAGGTTGGAGACTAGGGTGCAGAAGAAGTGTTGCAGAGAGTAGAGGTTGGATACTAGGGTGCAGAAGAAATGTTGCAGAGAGTAGAGGTTGGATACTAGGGTGCAGAAGGACTGTTACAGAGAGCCGAGGTTGTAGACTGAGGTGCAAAAGGACTGTTACAAAGAGCAGAGGTGGGAGACTGGGGTACAGAGGAACTGATACAGAAAGTAGAATTTGAAGACTGGGGTGCAGAAGGATTCTTACAGAGAGCAGAGGATGGAGACTGGGGTGCAGAGGACCGATTAAGAGAGCTGAGGTTGGAGATTTAGGTGCAGAAAATTGTTACAGATAGCAGAGGTTGGATACTGGGGTGCATATGGACTGTTAAAGAGAGCAGAGTTTGGAGACTGAGGCGAAGATGAATCTTACAGAGAGCAGAGGTTGAAGACTAGGGTGCAGAAAGACTGTTGCAGAGAGTAGTGTTTGGAAACTGAGGTTCAGAAAATTGTTGCCGAGAGAAGAGGTTTGAGATTGAAGTGCAGAAGGCCTGTTACAGAGAGCAGAGTTTGGAAACTGAAGTGCAGAAGGCCTTTTACAGAGAGCAAAAGTCTGAGACTAGGGTGCAGAAGGACTTTTACAGATAGCACAGTTTGAAGACTGGGGTACAGAAAGATCGTTGCAGAGAGCAGAGGTTTCAGACTGAGGTGCAGAAGGATTGTTACAGAGAGCATAAGTTGTAGACTCACAATGATTTTTGTGATTTTCTCCCAGGCTCCAATAACCACCGCTCTACTCCCTACTTCTCTGAGATCAACTTTTTAGCTTCCACTAAGAAGTCAAAACTGCTATTTCTCTTTATGTGTCTGGCTTATTTCACTTAATATAATGTCTCCCATGAGCTAGTTTTAAATAGAAACTGCACAACAAATTCCTTTATGTCAGATTTAAATTTTATTCTGAAGAGATAATTCGAAATGGTCACATATGTTTATGTAGGAAAATGTTTATTAAAATATTTATAGGACTAAAGATGATCTGAATGTTTAGCCAAAGGAAAGAGATTAAGTTTATTTAAAAAAGATGTAAGCTTATTGATCATTTTAATAGATGCAGAAAAAGCATTTAACAAAATATAGCACCCCTACCTGTCAAAACAGTAGAAACGCTAGGGACAGAAGGAACTTTCTAAAAGCATTGTAAAGGCTATCTATGCTAAACCCAAGGCAGCATCATTCTAAGTATAGAAAGGTGCTTTCTACATATACATACAGGTGTAGTCCCCTGTTGTAGACTTCCATGTGCACATAACATGATCTGCGTAAAGACCTTTCACATTCCCTCCCTTCACAAACCTCTATGCCCTCTCATTCTCCTTCTACTCCACTGATCTTCCCTGTATACTTAAGATAGCCAGTCTAACCCCACTTCATCAACTTCTTTCCTCTATTTTGCTCTGGCCCTGATAATTTCAGCATTGTACAGGAATAGTTAACTTCTGCCTTTCTGAACACAGAGATCAAGATTGATGTAAAATGAGAAAAACTCTACATTGAAAAACACTGAAGGCAACACTGACTGCTTCTGCAGATGATGACTCTGCTTTGTAAATGTTTTTCTTAACATTTGCAGTGAAAATGAACTTCTCCAAAAATCCTATGTTTACATAAAAGGACAACAAAAGACAGAGATTACTTTGACAATGAAAAATGACTTCACACCATGATGACGTCGAATGGCTTTCTGTTGGCTTCTAGCATTTTTCTGGTTACTCCCACCCACCATCACCCCTGCAAATGTGTGCGGCTCCATGGGTCTTATTTTCTGAGACCAGTCCTCCAGACTGCTTTTCATTCGATATTATTTGCCATGTTGCTGCAGATTAACAAGCCTGTTTGGGGTGCTCTCTGTCCATTCTCATCATGGTCTTTTTTTCTCTGTTTTGTAGCTATGACAACGTTGGAAATGAGCAATCAATCATTTGTCACTGAATTTATCTTATTGAAATTTTTCAAGCACTTCAACCTACAGGGCTGGTTCTTCCTGCTCTTTCTGGTCATTTACCTGACCACTCTCCTGGAGAACATGCTCATAATATTGATCACCAGGGTCAGTCCTGCTCTCCACACACCAATGTAATTTTTTCTCAGCAATTTGAGCTTTTTGGACGTCTGCTACACATCCACCACCCTCCCAGTACTGCTGGTGAACTTCATTGGGAGAAGAAGGCCATTTCTTATGAGGGCTGCCTTTCCTAGATCTTCTTCTTGTTGACAAGTGCTGGCACAGAAGGCTTCTTACTGTCTGTGTGGCCAGTATGACTGCTGTGTCGCCACCTGCCGTCCTCCTCAGTACCCAGTAATCATGAGTGTGAAGGTCTGTGTTGGCCTGGTGACTGGGACCTGGCTGTGTGGGCTGGTGAATACGGTCACACACGCGGTGCTGGCCATCACACTCACACTGTGTGGGCCCCGCCAGATCAGCCACTTTCTCTGTGACACCCCATTGCTCCTGAAGCTCTCCTGCTCAGACACCTCTGTCAAAGAGTCTGCGCTCCACGTTGTCAGTTCCACCATGGGCCTGAGCTTATGCCTCTTCACTGCAGGCTCCTACGCACTCATCATGGCGGGCATCCTGGGGATTCCCTCTGCCCAGGGCAGAAGGAAGGCCTTCTCCACCTGTGCGTCCTCCCTCACTGTCGTGGTGGTCTTCTATGGAACAGCCAACTTCCACTATGACAGGCCCAGAGAAGACTGGACATGGACACCCTGGTCTCTGTGCTCTTCTGTGTGGTGACCCCCATGTTGAAGCCCATCATTCACAGCTTGAGAAGCAACGAGGTGCAGAGTGCCCTGAGGAAGCTGGCCGGGAGACAGACTGTATAGTGTGATTAGAACTAGATGATGGTTTCATTCTAGGAAATGTCTTAGTTGTAGAAATATGTGATCTCTTCAGCAGCAATTACAAGAGCGCTCTCTCCATACACAGTGTCTCATGAACACTGTGGTGCCCCTCCAACCAGGGGAAGCACACTGTGCTAAGTATGTGACACATTGTGACCTCACCTGTGTTCTCTAATCCACAGGTATTTCAGAATATTTTTATTACTTCTTTCTCCAAAAAAAGCCTATACCCAAAGTAGTCAATCTCCTTTCCCCCAATATTGCAGCTCTAGCCAACACTAGTGAATGTAAAGTGCTATGTGCAATGTGAATTTGACTTGCATTTTCCTAATGGATCTTGATTCTAAGTTTTAAATAAACACCATTTTTGTGTTTCTCCTTCACATGTGGAAAGACCCATGTATACATTTGAGTTTCTGTGGATATTTTTAATGAAGTAATACCATATATGCCTTTTGTATCTGACTCCTTTCACTTAGGATGTTTGCAATTTTCAGTTATATTGTAGCTTGTATAAGTATTTTACTTTTTTCCTCCTTATTGTGACTGATTTCCATCTTATGAAAATGTCACATTTCTTTGTTCATTTCCCACTGCAGAGTAATTTTTCCTTTGTGTCTGTTTGGGTGTCGTACTGAAGATTGAACCCGAAGCCTCCTGCACACTAAACAATGTTCTACTACTAAGTCAAAGCCCAACCCTTTTAAAAATTTTGTTTTAAGACAGGGTCTTGCAAATTTGCCCAGGTTGTCCCTGAATTTGTGATCCTCCTGCCTCAGCTTCTTGAGTAGCTAGATTACAGACCTGCCTGGTCATTTCACTTTCTGACTAATATGAATAAGATTCGTATATATATTATATGCACATTATATATAATATAAACATTATATGAACATTCATGTATAAATCATTGGTGGACACCTTTTTTATTTATCTTGATTTTGTAAGTAGGAGTGGAAGAGGTGGATCGTTAACTCCATATTTAACTTTCTAAAGAAGTTCCAGATCATTTTCAGACCAGTGGAACAAGCTTAACTTATTATTAAGAGTGGTGAATAAAGCTTCTGATTTCCTCACTCCCTTAACAACACATCATTATCATTCCTTTTATTGTGACAACCCTGGAATGTGTGAAGTGCTTCATCAAATGTGCTTTAGCTTTGCCTTTCCCTGATGGCTAATCATTCTAAGATCTTTTAGGAGTACTGTTAATGTGTCTCTCTTAAGCTTGAGGAAAACCCCATTGTATTATGGGAAATTTTAAGTTTTAGAGACTTACATCTTTATCGAATATTTTATTTTTATTTTTGTGCAGTAAAATACTACAAGACTTTCAAGCTTGTTGACTTTTCTTTATCTGTGCCCGAAAGAGCTGTTTGATGACTCTTTTTTTACCTACTTTTAAACTCCATAGCAAACAATGTCTTCACCAGGTCATGAGCATCAGCAGGATCATAAAATTAAGGGGCACGAAGTCATGCAGGGTTTGGTAAGGGATCAGCCCTTAGCAAGAGTGGATCAGCTGAAGATAGTGGGGATGCTTTTAATATTGTGGCTTCTGATATCTGTCCATCTGGCAAAGTATGTAACATGAAGGAAAAACTTCATATGCCGTGCGAAATCCATCCCAATAAGTGTACACCCACCCTGACCCCTTCTCTCCCTAGTGGGAAGGGAAGGCAGTCTTGAAGTTTCAGCAACCCACAACTTCTTAGCAGAAATCTCACTCTGAACATCGCTCACCCACATCCCAGAAGAGAGAGGACGCTGATCTTCTTGCTGCATGCTGGGAACAGGTGATTGCCAAGACATTAACGAATCCAACAGCAAATTAACTGCTCTCCATTGTTGCAGTTGAACTCAAGCCGTTGCCCTTGAGTTGTATTTGCACACTGAGGAGTTCCAGAGCAGCTGCAGAGGAAAGGCACGATGCATATTCCCAACAGGTCGGCCCCAGACCTCTATAAATGTCCATCACAGGAAAATGAAATGTGAGATATCAGAGGATTTTGACTCCTTCATGAGGCCACAGATATGCAACAGGCAACTCTCAGAATAACAGGTCCGTTCTCTGGTGAATGGAGACCAAAAGCCAGTTTTACCAAGAGCTTTCTTTGCAGCCAAGGTGCTAGTATGGAGAGCAGCCAGGGCCACACAAAAACCAGAAATCTACTCCTCTCTGTGAGAGTTGCTGGTAAGTAGTTTATTTACCATCACAATTTTCAAAAACACTATCTCAGAATCAGGATATACCTACACCTTGAAAACATATTACAGAATATTGTACATATTTTCATTAACATTTTGATGGCATTTATGTAATGACCTATCGTAGCACCTTTTCTATGTGTGTCTAAGTTTCCACAATACTACTTGTATTGCCAGAGTAGAAATAACTTAAGAGGTTATCACAAAACCTGAGCGATTTAGCATGATGCCTCCAGTACTGGAAGAAAACCCAAAACATAAAGAGAAACCCTGGGATTCTAAATTCCTTAAGTGAGATGATGAGTGTGGAAAATTAGTTATGGTAAACAATAGATAATGCTAAGTGTTAATCCTCTGCTTTTGATGAGCAGGACAGAAAGGAATAATTTTTAGGGCGAAAGTATAGGGACACATTCCCATTATGGTACAATATAGCATAACAATAGACCTATCACAATATCTGTTTAAATAAAAATCATTATTGTAGAAGAAGTTATGTTTAGAAACGTATTCATTCACTAACGAGGGGTTTTCATCTTTATCTTACAACACATGGATGCTTGGGAAGGGGAGTTGCAAGCAATTTATTAACTGTAATAAATCCCTGAATCTTGGTGAGTAATCTATTTCATACACAACCCCCCTCCTTTAGAAATATTATATTTTGGGATCACTCATAAGTGACTGCATTCTCAGTCACCTGACTTTGAGATGACTGATTGTGAAAGAAAGATGCAGAGCTGCTTGTTCTGTGGGAACTGAGCCGATGGTCTCCATAAGGGATGTGTTTAGGAGACAGGAGACACTGAGTTCCTCCGAAGCTGCTGGGCTATGCTGCCTCACTTATACCCACAGAGGCTGTATTTTTTCTCAGCAAGATATCTTCACCAGAACCACTGAACAGAAATGTCCTCTCGCCTCTGTCAAGTCTCTGTTAGATCCTTTAGGTCCCAAACAGTTCCGTCTTTAAAGAATCTTTTAAAAACTCTGCTCCATGGATGTACTTGACAGACCTTCTTTCATTTTTCAAACCTTGACTGAGTGCACATTTACACAAGGTGTTGCCCTAGTGTTTAGATCACAATTGAGAGGCCCAACTAGGACCTGGAGGAGCGCATATTTAAGATGGTATGAGGGGCTTTGACAATTATTAAGTGCTACATTCCCAGAGCTGCCCAAGCAAACACTAAAGAAAAATAATGATAATTTGTAGATTACATAGAATTGTTACCAAGTTTCCTGCACATATTTAGTTCATCTTCCCATTAGATTGTAAGTTGGTTGAAAGACAGTGTCAGAGACCAGCTCCAACAGGGGGTCTCAGGAGACGAATGGATGGTGAGGAGTCAGCGAAAAAGGGGGTAAAGAAACAACACAGACACCAAAGTGAAGTTGTCATCCCAATCATTACTTGTGAAGTTGATCATATATACTTTCATCTTGGCAGGCTTACAATACTTTGTGGTTACAAAACAGGAATCATTATTCAAACAAACCAAATATTACATAGCTACAATTAGAATAGAAGAATGTATCTTGGCTTATGCATAAGCAAGCATTTGTACTTTCAGTTCGAGTTTGGCTTTGAGCTGTTTCTGCTTAGTTAACTTTTAATAATAGTTACAAACGTCGCAACTATTGGCCTATACCTTGACTATTCTTTCTTCACTTACTCACTGGAACGGAACCGGTGCCATGGTTACGGCAAGTATTTGATTTGTTATTACTTGTAATCAAACAAAAGTAAGAGAACAAACCATTGTGCACAGGAACAAGAACAAGTTGCCCAGTACTAAGCACTAATCTATCTTCTTAACATTAATTTTCCTTCTCTAGATTTTAATTTAATTTCTCAAAAACTTCCTTGACAGGAATACAGGGAGTTTTTCTTTAGACATTAACAAGTTACACTCCACAGCTGAATCATTGCATTTAGAGCAAACAGATCTATGCTTTAGAAGTAGTTGCATTAATTGGGAAAGTCATGATTTTTCCTTTATACTTAATGGTCATATGAGAAATTAAAACTATACTTATTAAAGGAATAGAAAAACAAATCAACCCATTCCCAGAAACATACTGCGCTCCTCCAGAGGATGCACGCCTTGCGCCATCCATCAGTAGGGCCTTGCGCATTGCCTGAGTCAGGGGAGGGCGCAGCAGGACAGGGATCAGATTTTATCCTCTTTGGGTTTCTTAGTAGATCTGGCTTAGGACTAAATTAGACCCTGTATAGGAACAAAATTGGTTTGAATTGAAACTAACCACTACCAAAAAAGAAATTTTAAAATCCTAAATGGAAAAGAGAATTTTTTATTTTGAAGAATTTTATAACTAGAAGTCTCTGACATATCGTAAGAGGTAATAATTTGTCTTCCCTTTCCCCTTTATGCTAGAAGAAGCACAGGTGAAATAAAAAGAACTGAAAGAGATGGCACAGTGGTGCATGCCTGTAACCCAGCAGCTCAGGAGGCTGAGGCAGGAGGATAGTGAGTTCAAAGACAGCCTCAGCAAAAACAAGGCACCAAGAAACTCAGTGAGACCCTGTCTCTAAATAAAATATAAAATAGGGCTGGGGATGTGGCTCAGTGGTCAAGCCCCTGAGTTCAATCTCCGGTAACTGCCCCCCTACACCCCAGCCCCAAAAAGACAGAACTGAAAGAGATGTTAAATGCTGAATTGAGTGCTGAATCTCCAAGACAGGAGGGAGGCTTTTTCCTGGTGAATTTGTGAAGATTTTATACCTACCAGTTAGGGGCAAGGGCATCCTTGCATGTTAGGTGAAAGAGCCCAGCCTCCCCCAAAGTGTGTCCTTGGACCAGCATCACTAGGAACACTTGGAACTCACTGACTGAGGCCAACTCTTCTGCACAATGACCTCTGATCTTTCCCTCAGCTCCAAACACCCACACCACATGGAAGGATATGAGGACAACTCTGGGCCAGGCCAGATATCTCATAGATTTCACAGTAATAAATTCACATTGCCACAAGCACCTGAAATCAATCAGATATTTTTCTGAGTAAATTGACATTGTACTGTGTGTGTGTGTGTGTGTGTGTGTGTGTGTGTGTGTGTGTGTGTGTGTGTGTTTTAAGCAATTTACTGGGCAACATGAAAATTGGATTTAAAAATTTTAATCATTGCTTGTGCTATTGAGATCAAATAGGAATCATTGTTTCCCTGATGTGCATAAAGGTTTTCATGATCACACCATTCTTCCTCGTTTTGGTCATGCCCATTTTTTTTTCATTTGAGGAAATGAATCCCTAAGTTTAGTCAGGAAAACATTTCATTTATTGCCAAAGCAAAATAAAAAAAAAATTCTTCTTTTAAGACTCTAGACTTATTTATTTTATTTTGTTTATATTTAGATTTTAAAATTAGTTGTGCTTAACTGAAGCACCGACAGTCTATTGAAATTTAAATACTTTAAGCTTCTTAAGGCGCTGAGATTTGGAATTTTAATGAAAGCTGTGTTGGCCTATTAATCATGTGCAATGAATTATCAGAACCAAAGACAAGAATGTCTGGGCAGTGAAGATAATAAGACAGTTTACAAATATTTGGTATTATCAACAGGTAACAAAGTATCACTATAAATAATTGTTATTACATGATAAATTTTCTGAGTCAATTTTTTGTTTCTTAAATCATAATTGTTAATAGAAATTAAATGTACAAATTTATGTACATTATGCAAATTAAAGGGATTCATTGATGTTTCCCTACTTGCATTAATATATTGTGCATTAATTTCAATTCTTTTTTCTGTAAAATGGGGATAATAGGTTATCTTACAGGTTGTTGTGTAAACCAAATAAGTTAATGCATGTAAAAGTCTTATAGCGATTTAATAAGTGTTAGGTATTTTTATCTAATGTGTGTCTCTATTCGTTAGTAAATTTGAAAAATCCTGATTGTATTCAGGTATGTAAAAATTTATGTTTCAAAGAAATTCACTGAGTTTTGATAGAATGGATTATCTGAAATTCAATTTAATTTTTACAGAAAACATGCCACTTTTAAACTACATTAAACAAGGTTTTTAAAGTCAGGCATTTATGTGTATTGAAGCAATCTAAGAAGACTCACACTCAAATTATTTTTCTATGAAATATGCACTAGATGATTATGATGATTATGGTTATTATTATTGCAGAGCAGAGGGTTTACTATTAAGTTGACATAATTCTTTTTTTTTTGAGAGAGAATTTTTAATATTTATTTTTTAGTTCTCGGCAGACACAACATCTTTGTTGGTATGTGGTGCTGAGGATCGAACCTGGGCCGCACGCATGCCAGGCGAGCGTGCTACCACTTGAGCCACATCCCCAGCCCAAGTTGATCTAATTTTTATGCTGCATTATATAAATTCTAAGGAGCAAGTACATATTTTGTCACAAAGTGTCATTCATGAGTTATTTTTGTTAATAATGGATTCTAATGGTGACCATGATGATGATTCAATCTAATGCTCTACATTAATAAAGAGCATAGAAGATAAGGAAAATTGTTTGGGTATCTTCCTTCACCCTACCCCACACACGTGACCTACAAAAAATTAGCCACTAAAACCAAGGAAAAACTTATATGTAGATAAAATTTTATAAATATACATTGGGAGATTTTTTTAATGCCCCATGAAATTGTCCCTCCCTAACTGACCTTTATATTTAAGACCTTTACAATAGCAGTATGCACAACTTCAGAGATTGTATTTTTAAATCCCTGAACATTTGCGTTGAGTTTTCTCTTTTACACATCCACAGACCACATACCAATTTCTTATAGTAAAATCTGCTGGAACTGCCTTCTATGTGGAATTTTATTTCTTTTTCTAAAAACACTTAGATATCTACCTATAGAAGAGATTGTCATATTGATCTTTTTGATACGGGGAGTTAAAAGAAAGTACATGTCACTGATTTCTAAATGACTTGAAGTTCATCCAGGTAGTTGATAGAGAAAACAGAGAACGTAAGAAATGTCAAGTACATGTAGCTTCCAGCTCCATTTCAAAGTTGATTTATTGTAAATCAATGCTAATAAGGTAACCTCTTGTTTAGGGAAATTATTTAGAAAAAGCGCTACCTACAACTGAACTAGATAGTGTGGTGTTTTTAGTCATTTCTGGATAAACATTTACTACAATTTTCGTGAACACCAAGTATCACCAGAATCCTTACTTTCTCTATTTTCTTCTCTACTTTCTCTATTCTCCTGGGGGATTTCATATTCACCCTTTGCTGTAACAGTTGACTTAAAGACAATGACTCTCAAATCCACACCTGCAGTTCTAGACTGTCTGTGAAGGGCATTTCCACGTGATTATTCCACAGATAACTCACATTCAACATTACTCAAATCTAATCCACTAAAGCCTCCTCTACATGTGCTATTCCTCACATATTTCTGTTGTCCTGAGTGATCCCACCAGCTAGCCAGCCTGCCCAAACTGATTTGTTGTCTTTACCGTGTCCTCTTCAACTACAACTTTAAAGTTCTCCATATCCTTCTCCATGAGGGCTTCAGAGATTTGCTCGCAACTTCAACACAGCACGTCTTTAGATACAGACCACTTCATTTTGATCTTGTTTTAGCACTCAGATTACTCTTATGAACTAAATATGTGTGTCTAAAACCTGGGGAACCAGGTTTCACAATTATCGACCTCTGCTCCTTGGACTCACATGCACAATTCCATGAGTGGGTCTATCTGCGTGTTCTAGACCTAGAGATCTGATGACTTTCAAAAACCCAGTCTATATCCCTCCAGATGTCCCTATTTTCAATCTGCACTCACCTGAAAGAGATTTATAGTCCCCTATTGTTGATACTCTGCAATCATTGATGTCCATGCTCATACCCATGCCTGGCTTCCAGAGAAACACCTGGGCTCTCTCACCCATGGCATGGTGGGGGGTGGGACGATTTCTGAGGTTTCTATTGCCAAATACCTTGCTTAGAAATCAGGCCTGACACATCTTCACAGAGCCTAGTCTCGGCCCCATAGGCTGATACCCTGCCACATCCCCTGAAGTAGCAGGCTCTTCAGAATGACCCAGGGCTTGGCAGCATCCACTGGTACTATCCCACCAGCCCCTGGAGTCTCCATAGAAACAGGGTACATCTCTATGGAAATGGGCTCCCTCCTCTCACCCCAGTGTGATGCAGCTCTCAGAGAAGCTCAATAGTGAGAGTCTTTCCATTTATAGCAATTAGGAAAACCAAGTGTTCTGAGCTTGCTGAGCCTTAGATGGCAGATTCCTGCTATATTCTTTGAGATTTCTGCCATCAATGTTGCCTGAGATGCCAACTTGCCATCCCACTAACTATAAGACAGTTTTCTCAGTCAAGACCCATCCCACAACCAATAACACACACACACACACACACACACACACACACACACACAAACACATGCACACGCCCATCCATCATGGTGAGCAAGGCTTTGTATCTGTGATACAGACCAAATGCACCCACCAATCACATTAACTGCTTCAAACAGATCGTGATCAGGAAACAACTGATGTCACTTGTAAAATGTGATATGTCCTGGACTATCACTGTGGTAAAAAATGAAGTAGAGACATGCAAAAAATGCGAAAAAATACTTAACCTCTTAGAGACCTAAAAAATTATTTAGATGTGGTTCCAAACAATCCTGAGTTAAAAATCATCTTGAAAAGATGCTTTCACTTCTATTTATCAATTTACTTTCTTACTTACTAACTTACTTACTTACTTACTTACTGCAGTACTTGGGATTGAACCCAGTGGCACTCTACTATGAAGCTATATCCCCAGCCCTTTCAATTATTTGGGGCGGGGGGCCTTGTAAATTTTCAAATTCATGATCCTCCTGCCTTAGACTCCCAAGTACCTAGTATTACAGGCAGGTACCACTCTTCCCCATTAATTACTTATTTTTAAAATAAGGCTATTTTTAAAAATTGAAATATAATTTGTACTCAAAGAATGCACAGATCTAAAGTGTACAGGTTTATAATATTTTACATATATATTAACTACCAAAAATCAGGATATAAAACATTTCCATCACTTTAGAAAATTCCTTCATGCTTTAACTGATATCACCCCTGAGCTCAAAAAAAAAAAAAAAAAAGACCACCATTATTACTTGACCATTATATCTGTTTTGCTAATTTTTGAACTTTATTTAAAGGAAACGTACAGTATATATTTTGTATCTGGCTTCTTTCACCCAGAAAATTTTTTTAGATTTGTCAATGTTATTAATGTTCCAGTATTTGTGTTTCTAAAGTAACTGAATTATTCCACTGCATGATAAACCGTGATTTGTCTTCTGTCCTTCTGCTGAAGGCATAATATTTGTTTGAGTTATTATGAATATTTACACAAGAATTTTTGTGAACTGTGCATTAATTTCCTTGGAAATATGCTAGGAATGGGATTGTTTTGAATAGAGTAACTACATATTTAACTAAATTAGAAATTACTAAATATTTTTGAAAAGTAAGTGTATAGACTTCAAATTTCACCTTGAGTATCTATCGAAATAGCTAGAAAGTATGTTGTTTTCATCATTATAATAACCAAAAGGAGCAGAAGAAAATGCAAATTAACGACTTTCCTTGACTATATTAGGGATGAAGATTATAAGGCAAACAACTAACCAAAGTCTGGGGAGAGATAAGCAACCAAAATAATTTAGGTATTTTTTTAACTATGGGAGAACCCACTAGATACATAGGAGTTTATTTATTAAAAAAAAAAAAAAAAAAAAAAAAACCTCAAATAAAATAGTTAATGGATTGCTAAAGACTAAGTATAGACTGGTTTAAGGGCATAAAGACCCAGAGGGCTATAGACATAAGATGTTTGTATTTTTTTTTTTCTTCATGGATTCCACCAAATGCTCCCAGAAAGATAGGGAAGTATTCTGAGAAAGTGTCTTTAATGGTATCATTTCTTGGATAAGTGGAGGGACAAAGAGCAGCAACAGCAGCCAAAACTCCTCCCAGACCCATTTTCTGATTTTTTGCATAGAACAAAAGCTGTAATCTTCAGGGGCAAGAGTAACAGAAACTGTTACATTAGGACACTCAATGTAAAACCTTTGCAGCTACGGAATGAAGAGGCCGAAATGTCTAACGTCGGTAGGAATAAGAACTAGGCTCAGCCATATTACTAGAAAGTGGGTCACTGTGAAGGCCATATCCCTGTGATTGAGTTTACAGTACCTAAGGCAGGGCTTCCTGGAAACATCAGAAATCCCTTCTCTGTTTCCCACTAGTCCACTAACATGCATTGACTGAAAATAACAATAGAATACAGCTGAGAATTATTCAAGAAATAGATTATCTCTGGAGAACAGAGAAAATAGAATACAAAAAAGCAAGCAGGGAACAATATTAACAAACTGAACTCAGCCATATAGAATAAGGATAAAATTACAGTCAATTGAGATCAATCCTAGAATGCAAGGCTAGTTCAATATTCAAAAATTCAATCAACTGAATTTCCATAGTAACAGACTAAATAAGAAAATATATATATCATTTCAATAGATGCAAAGAAAATAAAAAATTCAATATCTATTTATGATAAAAACTATAACTAAATGAAACTAGGGGCAAAGTCCCGTGGTAGAGTGTATGCTTAGTATCCATAAGGCTCTGAATTCAAAATCCAGCACACATACACCAAAAAAAAAAAAAAAAACTACTAGTAAAAAATGGATAGACATTTTCATTCTTGATAAAAGGCATTGAGTAAATGTAATGTGCCAGAGACATAGCTTATATTATCTCAAAACTTTTTTTAGCAGTTGTGAAATAGACATCATTAATATCCTAAGCAAGGAACAAACTGAGGAGATGAGCTGACTTTTTTACAAACAACATCTAGTAAACAACAGATGGATTTCAATCCACATTTATCTAGACCAAGAACCTACAGTTTTACTATAATATTTTTCATTTAAGATTGAAAAAAAAAAAAGAAATTTTAGTTCAAAACAATGGATCACGGATTAGCATGGGTAACATTATAGAAAATCAGTAATTGTATCAATCATTTTTTTTTCAAGAAATGTAATGTTCGGTGAGGTAAATCTTATAATACAAAAGAAGAAAAATACCTAAGTATATATCATTTGTCAAAATTTCTTGTATCTTATAAAACTTATAAAAATAAAATTTTCTACTGAAAAAATAGAGCAATGTATTTAAAAGCAGGTGACTTATGATTTTACTTTTAAGAAATAATCAGAGATGATCACAGATACATATTTATGAAAGCTACTATTCCAATATTTATGATAGTAAATGGAATGGAAGGTCTATGTTCAATAAAAAGGGAGATATTAACTTAATTTCATGTTAGGAAATTAAGATTACGAGGCAAAAAACTAAATAGAGTACAACAATATTGGGAAATTTTGCTTTGGATATTTTAAAGATAGATAGAGGTAGAATAGGATGAATGCAAAGAGAGCTTTGATTTTGTGACCTGTTCTATTTTTCTGAATAACTTTCTGCATTTGCTTCATTTTTCCACAATGAAAACTTATTACTTGAAATAACAGACATACAAAAAAGAATTCATCACAGTGAAGCACAGTGTTAGGAGGGAGATACTGCAGATTCAATGAGACACAGGGGTTGATAGCTGGTTGTGCATTTTGACCGAGTCTCCATTTATTCTTACAAAAGAGTACCCATGCAAAAGACTGTGAGAAGTTATGCTCACTCTAAAGTCACTCATATACGTCTCTTTCCAGAGTCCAGGCATCTCTGTATACAATATTATTTGCCATGTTGCTGCAGATTAACAAGCCTGTTTGGGGTGCTCTCAGTCCTTTCTCGTCATGGTCTTTTTTTCTCTGTTTTGTAGCTATGATACCATTGGAAATGAGCAATCAATCATTTGTCACTGAATTCATCTTCTTGGGATTTTCCAACCACTCCAACCTACAGGGCTGGTTCTTTCTGCTCTTTCTGGTCATTTACCTGACCACTCTCCTGGGGAACATGCTCATAATAGTGACCACCAGGGTCAGCCCTGCTCTCCACAATCCAATGTACTTTTTCCTCAGCAATTTGAGATTATTGGACATCTGCTAAACATCGACCACCCTCCCAGTACTGCTGGTGAACTTTTTCTGGGAGAAGAAGGCCATTTCTTATGAGGGCTGCCTTTCCCAGATCTTCTTCTTGATGACAAGTGCTGGCACAGATGGCTTCTTACTGGTTGTGTGGCCATTTTGACTGCTGTGTGGCCACGTGCCGTCCTCCTCAGTACCCAGTCACCATGAGTGTGAAGGTCTGTGTTGGCCAGGTGACTGGGTGCTGGCAGTTTGGCCTGTGAATTTGGTCACACACACGGTGCTGGCCATCACACTCAATCTGTGTGGGCCCAACCAGTTCAGCCAGTTTCTCTGTGACATCCCATTTCTCCTGAAGCTCTCCTGCTCAGACACCTCTGTCAAGGAGTCTGTGCTCCACCTTGTCATTGCCACCATGGGCCTGAGCCCCTGCCTTTTCACTGCAGGCACCTACACACTCATCATGGCAGCCATTCTGGGGATTCCCTCTGCCCAGGGCAGGAGGAAGGCCTTCTCTACCTGTGCGTCCCCCCTCACTGTCGTGGTGGTCTTCTATGGAACAGCCAACTTCCACTATGACAGGCCCAGAGAAGGCTGGATATAGACACCCTGGTCTCTGTGCTCTTCTGTGTGGTGAGCCCCCTGTTGAGCCCCATCATTCACAGCCTGAGAAGCAACGAGGTCTAGAGTGCCCTGAGGAAGCTTGCTGGAGGGTGTGCATCCCTTTTCACGATCACAGTCTAGACCAACCTTCAAACTGGAGTATACAGTCATCTGAAAAAGATATCACCCAGGGAGTTTTAGGCACCTGGTTAGAGAGTCTGTATATGGAGCTTCAACTCCAACTCCCACTTTTAAAATCTCTGAGACTCTTTTCTCTCCTCTCTTTTCACAAACACCCTTTTCCCACTTTCAGGGTCAAGTGTGTTGGACACCTTGTGGGGGTGTTCAGCACCATCTCGGTCCTTCTGTGTTCTCCCCACACCAGAGAGACAGAAAGTACGAGAACCTCGTTTCCCACACTCCCCTGCCTGCAGGCCTCCATTTTAGGAGGTTCTGTCAAGATCCGCAAAACACTAGGCAGAGAGGAAGAAAGGAAAGGAAGAAAGTGGGTTCTTTTGGATCCCATAGCAGCAGCAGCAAACCAGTCCTTTAGAGGCAGGAACTAATATCCTTGGTGCCAGGAGCTGTGTGTGCAGGCTCATAGACAGCTGTTTCTGAATGTGGGTCACAGTAGCTTGGAATGAGCGTCTCTTTCCAGGGATGTTAGGGTTTCCATATATGGGGTGGTGTCACCTGCCCTATTTTCCTTTTTTCTTCCAGATCTCCCAACCATTTTATAACTTTTTTTCTGTGTCAACTTCCTCTACCCTAAGACATCAAGAGTCGTTCTTCATCTCTATCTGACCACGGTGGCACTGACCACAATAGTGGTTTACTTCAGAGATGGTTCTAGATAACAGATCTGAGGAGGTAGGTTGGATGTCTGACATGAGGGAATTGAATATGTTGATGATGTCACAGCCCATAGGAAAGGAGACCTGATAATTATTGGTGTGCAATGACCCAACAGAGACTTTAAGTTATCATGGCCTGAAATCAAATGTCTATAAAAAACTGAGCTTTGGAATAACAACATCGACCTTCAGGGTGGGAATGAACATTACAACATGACTACAGACTGCTGTTACTGACTGGAGTGGGAGACTTACAGAAAGAAAATGATAGGTTCAAGCATTATATTCCTCCTTCATGTCAGGTTCAGATCATCAGAAATATTTTCTCTCTGGAAACTGATAAAGGTTATTATCAGAATAAAACATCCAATTCTCCAAATTGCAGAAGTACAAAGAAAATTATAAATCCACAATTTCTCCAGGTCTCTCTTATGTCAATTAGGACATTAATGGGGGAATGATTGAGACCCTGTTAATTAGAATGGCAAAATACCAGTGGAATTAGACAAATCTCAGAGCCTTGAACCCTGAAATCTCCATTAACCATTTTTGCTGAAAGAAGCAGCCCCTCCTCCTCTGAGGAGAATAGCTTTCTCTAAATTGAACACCCTATGGTGACTCTACCTGGGCATTTGTCTTTTTTTTTTAAGAGAGAGTGAGAGAGGAGAGGAGAGGAGAGGAGAGGAGAGGAGAGAGAGAGAGAGAGAGAGAGAGAGAGAGAGAGAGAGAGAGAGAGAGAATTTTTAATATTCATTTTCTAGTTCTCGGCGGACACAACATCTTTGTTGGTATGTGGTGCTGAGGATCAAACCCGGGCCATACGCGTGCCAGGCAAGCGCACTACTGCTTGAGCCACATCCACAGCCCAATTGTCTTTAAGATGCTCATCTATCATCTCACATTGTCACCAGACTCTTAATTGAGGTCTGATCCTAGAACGCCTCAGGTAAGAGTATAAAATATAGCCCAGGAGAGTATAAGGGTCACACCGAAATAAAAGGTAAATATTTTACTGTATTTTGTTAATAGGAGCCTTAAGAATATATAAGAGAATTTGTTTGAGTCTTCTAGACCAAAGAAGTCAGGACATATTGCTGGATCATCTTGAATGCAGTCACAGGGACGTAATCACCAAAAATGTTAGAGCCAAGGATTTCCCTGAGCCACGGGGAGTGGCTATTAGACTCTCTTTGGTTGATGGACTGAAATCTGGACTCAGTGTTTGCTTAAGTTCAATGACCAATATAATCCTGGAATAATGGAGAGGATGGTGATCAGAAATAAATAAGGTGTTGGATGGCGTGTTATGTGACCCCTTCCCTGGCCTCACAGCTGGATCTGGAGGAGGGCCTGGAGCACCAGACTTCGCCAAGGCCTCGTGGACATGCGTTCAGAAGGCAGCACCAGATCTTTGTAAAACCCGCAGCCACTGTCCTCGGCAGCCTGGGAAGAAATTAACAGATGGCATCGTTGAAACGGGCTCCCTGATTTCAGTGAGAATAAGGGGACCCTGAAGTAGAAGAGGCCATGTGGTGGAGCAGTGATCAGAACATTCGAATCTGTAGAGATTTTTGACAGTGGTAAATGATCGTGGTATTTATAGATGGCAAAAATGGGCACCCTCCTAGAATAGTGCCTGTCCCATGTAATGTGAAACTCTTCTTTTCACACTTCATTGGTGCATTGTAGTGGTCCATAATGGTGGGATTTGCTGACACATATTTGAACATGCACACAACATAACCGTGAACTTTGGCCAATATCATTCCAATATTTCCCTTTTCTTCACCTGCTCCCCTGGTGCCTTGACTCTACTGATCTTCCTTCAACTTTCATGAGACTCCCTTCCCAACTTTCCTTCCTTTTCCCCCTCTAGCTTTAACAGAGGAAAAACATACTGTCCTTAAATTTCTGAATTGCTTATTTCCCTTAATGTTTTGAAAATCCATCCATCTTCCAGCATGACATAATTTAGTTCTTCTTTATGGCTGAATGAAATTCCAGTGTGCATATACCAGATGTTTTTTATCCATTCGTCCACTGATGTCACCTCGGCTGGTTCATGGGCATGTATGTGTCATTATAGTATGATGACTTTGATCCACTGTGATAAATACCAAGCAGAGGTAGAGCTGGGTCGCAGAGTGGTCCATGGCTACTCCTTAGGAGCCTCCATCCCTATTTCCGTGGTGGTTGTGCTGATTTACATGCCCACCAACAGGGTGAGAGTGTTCCTTTCTCTCCAATTCTCTCCTTGTCACACTCATTTCTGTTTGTATTTTTGGTGGTTGCCTTTGTCACTGAAGTGAGATGAAATCTCAGGGTAGTCTTGACTTGCAAGTATTTTCATATATTTGTTGGCCACTCACATATTTTATTCTAAGACATGTCTGTTGAGTTCATTTAGTTTCCCATTTGGTAATTGGGTTATTTGATAATTGGTTTATTTAATAATTGTGGGTTTGATGTTAAGTTTTTTGAGATTTTTATTAATATTCTGAATATTAATCCTTTTTTAGAAGAGCCCCTCATAAAGATTTTCTCCCTTTCTGTAGGTTCTCTCTTCATATTCTAATTGTCTTTTTTTCTGTGCATAACCTTCTTAATTTGATGTCATCCTATTAGCTAACTTTTAGTGTTATATTCTGAGCTTTGGCATCCTATTGAGAAAGTCATTGCCTCTGCCTGTAGGTTGGAGTATTGACTTTGTATTTTTCTTTTTTTTTTCTGGAAAATGCTGTAAAGAAATTTTTTTAGTTCACCATTTACTTTAAAATGTCATTTTACATATATAGCTGACCATTTATAATATTTAAGGTCCTTTAAACTATTTGTTTATTTTATTTTATTTTATTTTATTTCCATTTTTTTATTGATTGTTCAAAACATTACAGAGCTCATGATATATCATCTTTCATACATTTGACTCAATTGGGTTTTGAACTCCCCAAATACATAATGCAGACTCACTTCTGTTACATACTCACATTTTTACATAATGGCATATTAGTGACTGTTGTATTCTGCTACCTTTCTTATCCCCTACTATCCCCCCTCCCCTCCTCTCCCCTCCCATCTTCCCTCTCTACCTCCTCTGCTGTTGTTCAATTCTCTCCACTTTTTCCCCCCTCCCCCTTGCCCCTCATAACCTCTTATAATTTTGTGTATCACTGAAGGTCTCCTACCATTTCCATATGTTTTCCCTTCTCTCTTCCTTTCTCTCCCCCCATTCGTCTTAGTTTACTGTTAGCCTTTTCCTCATGCTCTTCATCCCTGTTCTATTTTTGTGGCTCTTTTTATATCAAAGAAGACATTTGACCTTTGTCATTTAGGGCTTGGCTAGCTTCACTTAGCATAATCTGCTCTAATGTCATCCATTTCCCTACAAATTCTATGATATTGTCGTTTCTTAGTGCTGCATAATACTCCATTGTGTATAGCTGCCACAATTTTTTTATCCATTCATCTATTGAAGGGCATCTAGGTTGGTTCCACAGTCTAGCTATTGTAAATTGTGCTGCTATAATCATTGATTTGGCCGTATCTGTATAGTGCGCTCTTTTAAGGTCTTCAGGGAATAGTCCAAGAAGGGCAATAGCTGGGTCAAATAGTGGATCCATTCCCAGCTTTCCCAGGAATCTCCATACTGCTTTCCAAATTGGCCTCAACATTTTGTAGTCCCACCAGCAGTGTACAAGTGTGCCCTTTTCCCCACATCCTCGCCACCACTTATTGTTGTTTGACTTCATAATGGCTGCCAATCTTACAGGAGTAAAATGGTATCTTAGGGTGGTTTTGATTTGCATTTCTCTGATTGCTAGAGATGGTGAGCATTTTCTCATGTGCCTGTGGATTAATTGTATGTCCTCCTCTGAGAAGTGTCTGTTCAGGTCCTTGGCCCATTTGTTGATTGGATTATTGTTATCTTATTGTTTAATTTTTTGAGTTCTTTGTACATTCTGGATATTAGGGCTCTATCTGAGGTGTGAGGGGTAAAAATTTGTTCCCAGGATGTAGGCTCTCTATTTACCTCTTTTACTGTTTCTCTTGCTGAGAAAAAACTTTTTAGTTTAAGTAGGTCCCATTTGTTTATTCTTGTTATTAACTCTTGAGCTACGGGTGTTCTATTAAGGAATTTGGAGCCCGACCCCACAATAAGTAGATCGTAGCCAACTTTTCCTTCTATCAGACGAAGTTTCTCTGTTTTGATATCTAGCTCCTTGATCCATTTTGAGTTAACTTTTGTGGCTGGCGAGAGAAAGGGATTCAATTTCATTTTGTTGCATATGGATTTCCAATTTTTCCAACACCATTTGTTGAAGATGCTATCCTTCCTCCATTGCATGTTTTTAGCCCCTTCATCAAATATAAGATAGTTGTAACTTTGGGGATTAGTTGGAGTATTGACTTTGTTTTTTTCTAGAAACTGCATAATTTCTGGTCTAGTGCCTGGTTCTTTAATGCATTTTGAGTTGATTTTTTGCAGGGTGAGAAATATTTCAGGTCTCATTCTTTTGCATTTGGACAAGGGTGTAGTAGGACTTTTTCAGAGAGTAGATGTTAAAGACTGGGGTGCAGAAGTACTGTTGCAGAGAGCAGAAGTTGGAGACTGAGGTGCAGAAGGACTGTTACAAAAAGCAGAGTTTGGAGACTGGGGTGCACAAGGATCATTGCAGAGAGCAGAGTTTTCAGACTGAGGTGCAGAAGGACTGTTGCAGAGAGCAGATGTTGGAGACTGGGGTTCAGAAATACTTTTGCAGAGAGCAGAGGTTGGAGACAAGGGTGCAAAAGGATGGTTGCAGACAGCAGAGGTTAGAAACCGAGGTGCAGAAGGACCATTGCAGAGGTCAGAGGTTGGGAACAGAGGTGCAGAAGGATTGTTACAGAGAACAGAAGTTGAAGACTGGGGTGCAAAAGGACTGTTGCAGAGAGTAGAGTTTGGAGACTGGGGTTAAAAAAGACTGTTGAAGAGAGCAGAGGTTGGAGACTGGGGTGCAGAAGGCCTGTTACAGAGAGCAAAGGAAAGAGACTGGGGTGCAGGGCGGTCATTGCAGAGAACAGAGATTTCAGACTGAAGTGCAGAAGGACTGTTGCAAAGAGCTAATTTTGGAGACTGGGTTAAAGAAGGATCGTTGCAGAGAGCAGAGGTTTGAGACTGGTGTGCAGAAGGACTGTCATGGAGAGTAGAGCTTGGAGACTTGGTTGCAGAAGGATCTTACAGAAAGCAGAGTTTGGAGACTGAGGTGCAGAAGGACTGTAACAAAGAGCAGAGTTAGGAGACTGTGGTGCAGAAGGACTGATACAGAAAGCAGAGGTTGGAGACTAAAGTGCAGAAAGACCATTAAAGAATGCAGAAGTTGGAGACTGCGGTACAGAAGGACTGTTACATAGAGTAGAGATTGGAAATTGGAGAGCAGAAGGACTGTTTCAGAGAACAGAGTTTGGAGACTGGGTTGCAGCAGGACCGTTGAAAAAAGCAGAGGTTGGAGACTGGGTTGGAGAAGGAATGTTACAGAGAGCAGAATTTGAAAACTGGGGTGCAGAGGACCTTACAGAGAACAGAGTTTGGAGACTAGGGTGCAGAAGGAGAGTTAAGGAGAGGAGACGTTGGAGACTGGGGTGCAGAAGGATCATTGCAGAGAGCAGAGGTTTTAAACTGGGGTGCAGAAGGACGGTAGCAGAGAGCAGAGGTTGGAGACTGAGGTGTAAAAAACTGTCACAGAGAGCAGAGGTTGGAGAGTGAGGTTCAGAAGGATCGTTGAAGAGAGCACAAGTTGGAGACTGAGTTGCAGAAGAATCGTTGCAGAGGTAGAGAATGGGCTGAAGAAGGATCGTTACAGAGAGCAGATGTGGGAGACTTGGGTGCAGAAGGACTGTTACAGAGAGAACAGGTTGGATACTAGGGTGCAGAAGGAATGTGCAGAAAGCAGAGGTTAGAGACTGGGGTGCACAAAGACTGTTGCAGAGAGCAGAGTTTGGAGACTGAGATGCAGAAGGACTGTTACACAGAGAATACGTTGGGGACTGGGGTGAAGAATTATGATACAGAAAGCTGAGTTGGGAGACTGGGGTGCAGAACGACTGTTACAGAGAGCAGGGGTTGGAGACTGGCGTGCAGAAGGACTGCTTCAGAGAGCAGAGTTTGGAGACTGGGGTCCAAAGGCCTCCTACAAAGAGCAGAGTTTGGAGACTGGGTTACAGAAGGACTGTTATAGAGAGCAGAGTTTGAGGCTGGGTTGCAGAAGGACTGTTATAGAGAGCAGAGTTTTGAGGCTGGGTTGCAGAAGGATCTTACAGACAGCAGAGATTGGTGACTGAGGTGCAGGACGACAGTTATGGAGAGCAGTGCTTGGAGACTGGGGTGCTGAAGGATCGTGCAGAGAGCAGAGGTTGGAGACTGAGGTGCAGAAGGATGGTTACAGAGAGCAGAGTTTTGTGACTGAGGTACAGAAAGATTGTTACAGAAATCAGAGGTTAGAAATTGGGGTGTAGAGGGACCGTTACAGAGAGCAGAGTTTGGAGACTGCGGTATACAAAGTCTGTAACAGAGAGCAGAGGTTGGAGAATATGGTGCAGAAGGACTGTTTCAAAGAGCAGAGGTTGAGGACTGGGGTGTAGAAGGTCTGTTGCAGAGAGCAGAGCTTGGAGACTTGGGTGCAGAAAGACTGTTGCAGAGAGCAGTATTTGAAGACGGAGGTGCAGAAGCACTGTTAAAGTGACCAGCGTTTGGAGACTGGGGTGCAGAATGACTGTTGCACGGAGCAGGTGTTGGAGTCTTGGGTGCAGAAGAACTTTTGCAGAGAGTAGAATTTGGAGACTGCGGTGCAGAAGGACTGTTGCAGATAGCAGAGGTTGGAGACTGGGGTGCAGAAGGACTGATACAGAAATCAGAGGTTGGAAACTGAGGTGCAGACGGACCATTAGAAAGAGCAGAGTTTGGAGACTGCAATACAGGAGGACATTTACAGAGAGCAAAGGTCTGAGACTGGAGTGGAGAAGAACTGTTTCAGAGTGCAGACGTTGGAGACTGGTGTGCAGAAGAACTGTAGCAGAGAGCAGTGGTAGGAGACTGAGATGCAGAAAGAATGTTAAAAAGAGCAGAGTTTGGAGACTAGGGTGAAGAAGGACTGATACAGAGAGCAGATTTTGGAGACTGGTGTGCAGAAGGCCTGTTACAGAGAGCAGAGGTTGGAGACTGCGTACAGAAGGGCTGTTACAAAAAGCAGAGTTTGAAGACTGGGTTGCAGAAGAGTTGTTACAGAGAGAAGAGGTTGGCGACTGGGGTACAGTAGGATTATTGCAGAGAGCAGAGACTGTAGACTGTTGTGCGCAAGGATCATTGTAGAGAGCAGAGGTTGGAGACTTGGGTGAAGAAGGACGGTGGCAGAGAGCAGATGTTGGAAACTAAAATGCAGAAGGATCATTGCAGAGATCAGAGATTGGAAACTGGGTTGCAGAAGGACTGTTACACAGAGCAGAGGTTTAAGACTGGAGTGTAGATAGACTGTTGCAGAGTGCACAGTTTTGAGACTGGGGTGCAGAAGGACTGTTATAGAGAGCAGATTTTTGAGACTGAGATGCAGAAGGACTGTTACAGAGAGCAGAATGTGGAGACTTGGGTCCAGAATGAACCTTACAGACAGCAGAGGTTGGAGACTGCAGTACATAAGGACTGTTACAAAGAGCAGAGGTTGGAGACCAGGGTACAGAAGAACTGTTGCAGAGAGCAGAGGTTGGAGAATGGGATGCAGAAGGACTGTTTCAGAGAGTAGATTTTAAAGACTGGAGTGCAGAAAAAGTGTTTCAGAGAGCAGAAGTTGCAGACTTGGGTGCAGAAGGATTGTTGCAGGGAGAAGAGGTTGAAGACTGGGGTGAAGAAGAACTGTTTCAGAGATCAGAGTTTTGAGATTAAGGTGCAGAAGAATCATACAGAGAGCAGAGTTTGGAGAGTGGGGTGCAGAAGAACTGTTGCACAGAGCAGAGGTTGGAGACTGGGGTGCAAAAGGACTGTTACAGAGAGCAGAGTTTGGAGACTGGGTGGCAGACGGATCTTACATAGAGCAGAGGTTGGAGAATGAGGTGCAGAAAAAATGTTACTGAGAGCAATGGTTGGAGACTGGGGTTCAGAAGGATTTTTGCAGAAAGCAGAGGTTAGAGACTGAGGTTCAGAAGGATTGTTACAGTGAGCAGAGGTTGGAGATTGGGGTGAAGAAGGACTGTTACGGAGATCAGAGTTTGGTGACTGGGGTGCAAAAAAATCTTTCAGAGAGCAGAGGATGGAGACTGCGGTGCAGACGAACTGTTGCACATAGCAGAGGTTTGAGACTCTGGTGAAGAAGGACTGTTACAGAGAGCAGAGTTTGGAGACTGGGTTGCAGAAAAATCTTACATAAAGCAGAGGTTTAGTAAGGTTGCAGAAGGATGTTACACAGAGCAGAGATTGTAGATCGAGGTGCAGCAGGACTGTTACAGAGAGCAGAGGTTGGAGACTGGGGTGCAGAAGAATTTTTATAGAGAACAGACTTTGGAGACTGGGGTGCAGAAGGCCTGTTACGGAGAGGAGAGTTGGAGAAGGAGTGCAGAAGGACTGTTACAGAGGGCAGAGTTTAGAGACTGGGTTGCAGAAGAAACGTACAGAGAGCAGATGTTGGAGAGTGAGGTGCAGAGGGACTGTAACAGAGAATAGAGGTTGGAGACTGAGGCACAGAAAGATTGTTACAGAGAGCAAAGTTTGGAGACTGGGGTTAAGAAGGACTGTTGCAGATACCAGAGGTTGGAGACTGGGGTGTAGAAGGACTGTTGCAAAAACCAGAAGATGGAATCTGGGGTGCTGAAGGACTGTTTCAGAGTGTAGATGTAGGAGACTGTGATGCAGAAGGACTGTAACAAAAAGCAGAGGTTTGCAACTGGGGTGCAGAAGGACTGATAAAGAGAGCAGAGATTTGAGACTGGGGTGCAGAAGGCCTGTAACAGAGAACAGAGTTTGGAGACTGGAGTGCAGAAGGATCGTTGGAGACAGCAGAGTTTCCAGACTCAGGTGCAGAAGAACTGTTGCAGAGATCAGATGTTGGAGACTTGGGTGCAGAAGGACTGTTACAGAGAGGAGATGTTGGAGACTGAGGTGCAGTAGGTTCGTTGAAGAGAGCAGAGGTTGGACACTGGGGTACAGAAGGATTGTTACACAGAGAAGAGGTTGAAGACTGAGGTGAAGAAGGACTATTACAGAAAGCAGATATGAAAGACAGGGGTGCAGGACTGATACAGAGCAGAAGTTGTAGACTGAGGTACAGAAAGACTGTTACAGAGAGCAGAGGTTGGAGACTCGGGTGCAGAAGGATTATTGCAGAGAGCAGAGTTTTCAGACTGAGGTACAGAAGAACTGTTGCAGAGAGCAGATGTTGGAGAATGGGGTGCACAAGGACTGTTGCAGCGAGCAGATGTTGGAGACTGGGGTGCAGAGGGATCGTTGCAGAGAGCAGAGGTTGGAGACTGGTGTGCAGAAGGACTGATACAGAGAGCAAAGGTTGGAGACTGGGGTGCAGAAGGTCTTTTACAGAAAGCAGAGTTTGGAGAGTGAGGTGCAGAAGAACTGTTACAGAGAGCAGAGTTTGGAGACTGGGTTGCAGAGGTTGAAGACTGAGGTTTACAAGCACAGTTACAGAGAGTAGAGGTTGGAGACTCAGGTGCAGAAGGACCGTTGCAGAGACTAGAGGTTGGAGACTGAAATGCAGAGGATTGTTCCAGAGAGCAGAGTTTGGAGACTGGGGTCTATTAGGACTGTAACAGAGAGCAGAGGTTTGAGAGTAAGGTGCAGAGGGACAGTTAAACAGAGCACAGGTTGGAGACTGGTGTGCAGAAGGACTGATACAGAAAGCAGAGGTTGGAGACTTGGGTGTAGAAGTACCCTTACAGAGGAAGAGGTTGGAGAATGCAGTACAGAAGGACTGTTATAGAGAGCAAAGTTTGGAGACTGGGGTGGAGAAGGACTGCTACAGAGAGCAAATTTTGGAGAATGGGGTGCAAAAGTACTGTTGCAGAGAGCATAGGATGGAGACTGGGTTGCAGAAGGAATGTTGCAGAGAGCAGAGTTTGCAGACTGAGTTGCAGAAGGACTGTTACAGAGGGCAGAGTTTTGAGATTGTGGTGCAAAACTACTGATACAGAAAGCAGAGGTTGGATACTGGGGTGCATAAGGACCCTTACGGAGTACAGCGGTTGGCGACTGCCTTACAGAAGGACTGTTGCAGAAAGCAGAGGTTGGAGACTGGGGTGCCAAAGAACTGATGTAGAAAGTAGAGGTTGGAGACTGGTGTATTGATGGATCGTTGGGGCGAACAGAGTATGGAGACAGGGGTGTAGAAGGACTGTTGCAGAGAGCAAGGTTGTAGACTGGGGTGTAGGAGGACTTTGAAGAGAACAGATGTTGGAGACTGGGGTGCAGAAGGATCGTTGGTGGGAGCAGAGTATGGAGACTGGGGTGTAGAAGGACTGTTGCAGAGAACAGACGTTGGAGACTGGGGTGCAGAAGGATCATTTTTGGGAGCAGAGTATGGAGACTGGGGTGTAGAAGGACTGTTGCAGAGAGCAGAGTTTGGAGACTGTGGTGGAGAATGACTGTTGCAGAGATCAGATGTTGGAGTCTGGGGTGCAAAATGACTGTTGCAGAGAGCAGAGGATGGAGTCTGGGGTGAAGAAGGACTATTGCAGAGAGGAGAGGTTTCAGACTGAGTTGTAGAAGGACAGTTACAGAGGGCAGAGTTTGGAGACTTTGGTTCAAAACGACTGATACAGAAAGCAGATTTTAAATACTGGGGTGCATAAGGACCCTTACAGAGAACAGAGGTAGGAGACTGTGGAACAGAAGGACTGTTACAGACAGTAGAGGTTGGAGTCTGGGGTGCATAAGAACTGAATTTGAGAACAGAGTTTGGAGACTGGCGTGCAGAAGGACCGTTGGGGCGATCAGAGTATGGAGACTGGGGTGTAGAAGGACTGTTGCAGAGAGCAGTGATTGGAGACTGAGTTACAGAAGGACTGTTACAGAGAGCAGAGGTTTGAGACTAGGGTGAAGATGGATTACTGCAGACAGCAGAGTTTTCAGACTGAGGTACAGAAGAACTGTTGCCGGAAGCAGATTTTGGAGTCTGGGTTTCACAAGGACTGTTGCAGCAAGAAGAGGTTTCAGACTGGGGTGCAGAAGGATCGTTGCAGAGAGCAGAGGTTCGAGACTGGGATGCAGAAGGATAGTTACAGAGAGCAGAGTTTGGAGACTGGGTTGCAGAAGGACTTTTACAGAGAGCACAGGTTGGAGACTGGGGTGCAGAAAAAATGTTGCAAAGAGCAGAGGTTGGAGATTTGTTTGCACAAGGATTGTTGCAGAAAGCAGAGGTTGGAGACTGAGGTGCAGAAAGACTGTTGCAGAGAGAAGAGTTTAAAGACTGGGGTGCAGAAGGACTGTTACAGAGAGGAGACGTTGGAGACTGGTTTTCAGAAGTATTTTACAGAGAATAGAATTTGGAGACTGAGGTGCAGAAGGACTGTTACAGAGAGCGGAGTTTCGAGACTGGTGTGCAGAAGGATCGTTGCAGAGAGCAGAGGTTGGAGACTGGAATTAAGAAGGACTGATACAGATAACAGAGGTTGGAGACTTGGGTGCAGAAGGCCTGTTACAGAGAGCAGAGTTTTTAGACAAGGTTGCAGAAGAATTTTAAACAGAGCAGAGTTTGTAGACCGAGGTGCAGCAGGACTGATAAAGAGAGCAGAGGTTGGAGACTGGGGTTCAGAAGGCCTGTTATAAAGAGCAGAGTTTGGAGAATGGCTCCAGAACGACTGTTAATGATGGCAGAGTTTGGAGACTTGGTTGCAGAAGAATTTTACAGACAGCACATGTTGGAGACTGAGGTGCAGAAGGACTGTTACAGAGAGTAGAGGTTGGAGACTGAGTTTCAGAAGGATCGTTGCAGAGAACTGAGGTTGGAGACTGGGGCACAGAAGGATCGTTGCAGTCAGCAGAGTTTCCAGACTGAGATGCTGAAGGACTCTTACACAGAGCAGAGGTTGAAGACTGAGGTGAAGAAGGACAGTAACAGAGAGCAGATGTGGGAGACAGGGGTGCAGGACAGATACAGAGCAGAAGTTGGAGACTGAGGTACAGAAGGACTGTTACAGAGAGCAGAGGTTGGAGACTCGGGTGCAGAAGAATAATTGCAGAGTGCAGAGTTTTCATACTGAGGTACAGAAGAACTGTTGCAGAGATAAGATGTTGGAGATTGGGGTGCACAACGACTGTTGCAGCGAGCAGAGATTGGAGACTGGGGTGCAAAGGGATCCTTGCAGAGAGCAGAGGTTGGAAAGCGGGGTGCAGAAGGCCTTTTTCAGAGAGCAGAGTTTGGAGACTTAGGTGCAGAAGGACTGTTACAGAGCGCAGAGATTGGAGACTGGGGTACAGAAGGAGTGTTGCAGAGAAGATTATGGAGAGTATGGTGTAGAAGGACTGTTACAGAGAGCAGAGGTTGTAGACTGGGGTGCAGAAGCATCATACAGAAAGCAGAGTTTGGAGACTGAGGTGCAGAAGGACTGTTGCAGAGAGCAGAGATTCGAGACTGGGGTCCAGAAGGACTGAAACAGAGGGCAGAGTTGGGAGACTGGGGTGCAGAAGCATCTTACAGCGAGCGACGTTTGGAGACTTAGGTGCAGAAAGACTGTGGCAGAGAGCAGAGGTTTTGAGACTGGGGTGCAGAAGTACTGTTATAAAGAGCAGAGTTTGAAGACTGCGGAGCAGAAGGACTGTTGCAGAGTACAGAGGTTTGAGACTGGGGTGCAGCAGGACCGTTGCAGAAAGCAGAGGTTGGAGACTGGCGTGGAGAAGGAATACTACAGAGAGCAGATTTTGGAAACTGGGGTGCAGAAGGATTTTTCAGAGAGCAGAGGTTGGAGACTGAGGTGCAGAATGATCGTTGCAGAGAGTAGATGTTGGAGATTGGGGTGCAGAAGGATTGTTTAGAGAGCAGATGTTGGAGACTGGGGTGCAGAAGGACTCTTGCAGAGAGCAGAGTTTGAAGACTGAGGTGGAGAAGGACTGTTACAGAGAAAGCGGTTGGAGACTGGGGTACAGAAGGATTGTTGCAGAGAGCAGAGGTATAAGACTGAGGTACAGAAAGATCGTTGCAGAGAGCAGAGGTGGAGACTGGGCTGCAGAAGGACTGTTACACAGAGCACAAGTTGCAGACTGGGGTGCAGAAGAAATGTTGCAGACAGCGGCGGTTGGAGACTGGGGTGCATAAAAACTGTTGCAGAGAGCAGAGTTGGATATGAGGTGCAGAAGGAATGTTACAGAGAGCAGAGTATGTAGACTGGAAAGCAGAAGGACTGATACAGAAAGCAGAGGTTGGAGACTGGTGTGCAGAAGGACTGTTACAAAGAGCAGAGTTTGGAGAATGCGGTACAGAAGGACTGTTACAAAGAGCAGAGGTTGGCAACTGGGGTGCTGAAGGAGTGTTGCAAAAAACAGAGGTTGGAGACTGAGGTGCAGAAGGCCTGTTACAGAGAGCAGAGTTTTTAGACAAGGTTGCAGAAGAATTTTAAACAGAGCAGAGTTTGTAGACCGAGGTGCAGCAGGACTGATAAAGAGAGCAGAGGTTGGAGACTGGGGTTCAGAAGGCCTGTTATAAAGAGCAGAGTTTGGAGAATGGCTCCAGAACGACTGTTAATGATGGCAGAGTTTGGAGACTTGGTTGCAGAAGAATTTTACAGACAGCACATGTTGGAGACTGAGGTGCAGAAGGACTGTTACAGAGAGTAGAGGTTGGAGACTGAGTTTCAGAAGGATAGTTGCAGAGAACAGAGGTTGGAGACTGGGGTAGAGAAGGATTGTTTCAGTCAGCAGAGTTTCCAGACTGAGATGCAGAAGGACTCTTACACAGAGCAGAGGTTGAAGACTGAGGTGAAGAAGGACAGTTACAGAGAGCAGATGTGGGAGACAGGGGTGCAGGACTGATACAGAGCAGAAGTTGGAGACTGAGGTACAGAAGGACTGTTACATAGAGCAGAGGTTGGAGACTCGGGTGCAGAAGAACAATTGCAGAGAGCAGAGTTTTCAGACTGAGGTATAGAAGAACTGTTGCACAGAGCAGGTGTTGGAGATTGGGGCGCACAAGGACTGTGGCAGCGAGCAGAGATTGGAGACTGGGGTGCAGAGGGATGGTTCCAGAGAGCAGATGTTGGAAAGTGGGGTGCAGAATGACTGTTACAGAGAGCAGAGATTGGAGACTGCGGTGCAGAAGGACTGTTGCAGAGCGGATTATGGAGACTAGGGTGTAGAAGGACTGTTCCAGAGAGCAGAGGTTGGAGACTGAGGTGCAGAAGGACTGTTGCAGAGATCAGAGGATGGAGACTGGGTTTGAGAAAGACTGTTGCAGAGAGTAGAGGTTGGAGACTGGGGTGCAGAAGGAATGTTACAGAGAGCAGTATTTGGAGACTGGGGTGCATATGGAATATTGCAGACCACAGCGGTTGCAGACTGAAGTGCAGAAGAACTGATACAGACAGCAGAGTTTTGAGAATGTGGTGCAGAAGGACTGATACAGAAAGTAGAGGTTGGAGAATGTGGTGCAGAAGGACCCTTAAAAAGAACAGAGGTTGGAGACTGCGGTACAGAACGACTGTTGCAGAGAGCAGAGGTTGGAGATTGGGGCGCAGAAGTACTTCTGCAGAGAATAGAGGTTGGAGTTTGAGGTGCAGAAGGACTGTTACAGAGAGCAGAGGTCAAAGACTGGGGTGCAGAATGACTGATACATAATGCAGAGTTTTGAGACTCGGGTGCATAAGGACTGTTACAGAGAGCAGAGGTTGGAGACTGCAGTACAGAAGGACTGTTACAGAGAGCAGAGGTTGGAGACAGGTGTGCAAAATTATCTTACAGAGAGCATAGTTGAAGACTGAGGAGCAGAAGGACTGATACAGAGGGCAGAGTTGGGAAAGTGGTGTGCAGAAGCATCTTACAGCGAGCGAAGTATTGAGACTGAGGTGGAGAAAGACGGTTTCAGAGAGCAGAGTTTGGAGACTGGGGTGCAGAAGGACTGTTAAAGAGAGCAGAGTTTTGAGACTTGGGTGCAGAAGGCCTCTGAAAGAGAGCATTGATTGGAGACTGAGATGCAGAAGGACAGTTGCAGATAACAAAATTTGGAGACTGGGGTGCATAAGGACCGTTGCTAAGAGAAAAGGTTGCAGACTGATGTGCAGAAGGACTTTTACAGAGAGCACAGGTAGGAGACTGGTGTGCAAAATGAATGTTACAGAGAGCAGAGGTTGAAGACTGGGGTGCAGGATGACTGTTACAGAAATCAGAGGTTAGAGACTGAGGTGCAGAAAGACTGTTAAAGAGAGCAGAGGTTGGAGAGTGGGTTCAAAAGGACTTATTGTGAAAGCACATGTTGAAGACTGGGGTGCAGAATGACGGATAAAGAGAGCAGAGGTTGGAGACTTCGGTACAGAAGGACTGCTACAGAGTGCAGAGGTTGAAGACTGGGGTGCAGAAGGACTGTTTCAGAGAACAGAGGTTTTAGACTGGGGTTTAGAAGGACTGTTGCAGAGAGTAGAGGTTGGAGATTGGGGTGAAGAAGGACTGTAGCAGAGAGCAGTGGTTGAATACTAAGATTCAGAAAAACAGTTACACAGAACAAAGGTTGGAGACTCGGGTGCAGAAGGACTAAGACAGAAAGCAGAGCTTGGAGACTCGTGTGCAGAAGGACCCTTACAGAGAGCAGTGGTTGGAGACTGCAGTACAGAAAGACTGTTAAAAAGAGCAGAGGTTGGAGACTGGGGTGGAGAACAACTGTTGCCGAGAGTAGATGTTGGAGACTGGTGTGCAAAAGGACTGTTGCAGAGAGCAGAGGATGGAGACTGGGGTATAAGAGGACTGTTTCAGAAAGCAGAGGTTGCAGACTGAGTTGCAGAAGGACTGATACTGAGGGCATAGTTTGAACACTGTGGTTCAAAACGACTGATACAGAAAGCAGAGGTTGGATACTGGAGTACATAAAAACACTTACGGAGAAAAGAGTTTGGAGGCTGCGGTACAGAAGGACTGTTACAGAGAGCATGGGTTCGAGACTGGGGTGCAGAAGGATTATTGGAGTGAGCAGAGTATGGAGACTGGGTTGTAGAAGGACTGTTGCAGAGAGCAGAGTTTGTAGACTGGGTTGTAGAAGGACTGCTGCAGAGACCAGACTTTGGAGACTGGGGTGTAGAAGGACTGTTGCATAAAGCAGAGGTTGAAGACAGGTGTGCAGAATTATCTTACAGAGAGCATATGTTGGAGACTGGAGTGCAGAAGGACTGTTGTATAGCAGATTATGGAGACTAAGGTGTAGATGGACTGTTTCTGAGAGCAGAGGTTGTAGAATGGGGTGCAGAAGCATCATACAAAGAGCAGACTTTGGAGACTGAGGTGAAGAAGCACTGTTGCAGAGAGCAGAGATTGGAGACTGGGGTGCAGAAAGACTGATACAGAGGGCAGATTTGGGAGACTGTGGTGCAGAAGCATCATACAGCGAGCGAAGTATGGAAACTTGGTGCAGAAAGACTGTTGCAGAGAGCAGATGTTGGAGACTGGGGTACAGAAGGACTGTTACAGAGAGCAGAGGTTGGAGACTGCAGTACAGAAGGACTGTTACAGAGAGCAGATGTTGTAGACTGTGGTGCAGAAAGACTTTTGCAGAGAACAGCAGTTGGAGACTGGGGTGCATAAGAACCGCTGCTGAGAGAAGAGGTTGGAGACTGATGTGCAGAAGGATTGTTACAGAGAGCATAAGTTGGAGACTGAGGTGCAGAAGAACTGTTACAGAGAGTAGAGTTTGGAGACTTGGGTGCAGAAGGACTTATACAGAGAGCATAGGTTGGAGACTGGGGTACAGAAGGAATGTTGCAGAGTGCAGAGTTTTAAACTGGCGTCCAGAAAGACTGTTGCAGAGAGCAGAGGTTGGAGACGGGGTGCAGAAAAACTGTTTCAGAGAGCAGAGGTTGAAGCCTGTGGTGCAGAAGGACTGATACAGAAAACAGAGTTTGGAGACGGGGATTAAGAAAGACCATTACAGAGATCAGGGGTTGGATACAGGTTTGCAGAAGGATCTTACAGAGAGCAGAGGTTTGAGACTGGGGTGTACAAGGAGTGATGCAGAGAGCAGAGGTTGGAGACTGGGGTGCAGAAGGACTGTTGCAGAGAGCAGAGGTTGAAGACTGTGGTGCAGAAGGACTGTTACAGAGAGCAGAGTTTGGACACTGGGGTGAAGAAGGATCGTTGCAGAGAGCAGAGACTGGAGACTCATGTGCAGAAGGACTGTTACAGTGAGAAGAGGTTGGAGACTGAGGTGAAGAAGGACTGTTACAGAGAGCAGATTTTGGAGACTGGGGTGCAGGACTGATACAGAAATCAGATGTTGGAGACTGGGGTGCAGAATTATTGTTGCAGACAGAAGAGGTTGGAGACTGGGTTTCAGAAGGACTCTTGCACAGAGCAGAATTTGGAGACTTAGGTGCAGAAGGACTGTTACAGAGAGCAGAGGTTGGAGACTGGGATGCAGAAGGACTGTTTCAGAGAACAGAGGTTGAAGACTGGGGTGCAGAAGGATCGTGGAAGAGAGCAGAATTTTCAGTTGAGGTGCAGAAGGACTAATGCAGAGAGCAGATGTTGGAGACTGGGGTGCAAAAGGACTGTTGCATAGAGCAGAGGTTGGATATTTGTGTGCAGAAGGACTGTTCCAGAGAGGAGATGTTGAAGACTGGGGTGCAGAAAGCCTATTACAGAGAGCAGAGTTTGGAGAAGGGGTGCAGAAGGACTTTTACAGAGAGCAGATTTTGGAGATTGGATTGCAAAAGTATCTTCCAGAGAGTAGAGGTTGAATACTGAGATGCATAAGGACTGGTACTGAGAGTAGAAGTTGGATACTGAGGTGCAGCTGGACAATTGCAGAGAGCAGAGGTTGAAGACTGAGGTGCAGAAGGACTGTTACAGAGAGCAGAGGTTGAAGACTGAGGTGCAGATTGACTGATACAGAAAGCAGAGTTTAGAGACTGGGGTGCAGAAGGACCATTACAGAGAGCAGAGGTTGGGGACTGCGGTGCAGAAGAACTGTTACATACAGCAGAGGTTGGACACTGGCATGCAGAAGGACTGTTGTAGAGAGCAGACGTAGGAGACTGGGGTGCAGAAGGATTGTTGCAGAGAGCAGAGGTTGGAGACTGAGGTGCAGAAGGACTATTACAGAAAGCAGAGTTTGCAGACTGGTTGCAGAAAAACTGTTGCAGAGAACAGAGGTTGGCGACAGAGGTGCAGAAGGACCATTGAAGATAGCAGAGGTTGGAGACTGGGGTGCAGAAGGATCTTACAGAGAGCAGAGGTTGGAGACTTAAGTGCAGAAAGACTGTTGTAGAGAGCAGACGTAGGAGACTGGGGTGCAGAAGGATTATTGCAGAGAGCAGAGTTTGGAGACTGGGGTGCACGACCGGTAAGAAAGCAGAGGTTGGGGACTGGGGTGCCGAAGGACCGTTACAGAGAGCTAAGATTGAAGACTGGGGTGCAAAAAGACTTTTACAAAGAGCAGAGATTGCAGAATGGGGAGCAGAAAGACTGTTGCAAGAACAGAGGTTTAAGACAGGGTTGCAGAAGGACTTTTTCAGAGAACTGAGTTTGGAGACTGAGGTGCAGAAGGATTGTTACAGAGAGCAGAGTTTGGAGACTGCAGTGCAGAAGAACTTTTACTGAGAGTAGAGTTTGGACACTGTGGTAAAGAAGCATATTACAGCGAGCAGAGGTTGGAGAGTGGGGTGAAGAAGGACCTTTGCAGAGAGCAGAATTTGGAGACTGGGCTGCAGAAGGATTGTTACAGAGAACAGAGTTTGGATATTGAGGTGCAGAAGGACTGTTGCATAGAGCAGAAGTTGGAGATTTGGGTGCAGAAAAACTATTGCAGAGAGCATAAGTTGGAGACTGAGGTGCATAAGGACTTTTACAGAGAGCAAAGGATTGAGACAGGGGTGCAGAAGGAATGATACAGAAAGCAGAGTTTGGAGACTGGGGTACAGGAGGACCATTACAGAGAGCAGAGCTTTGAGTCTGCAGTACAGAAGGACTGTTACAGAGAGAAGAGGTTGGAGACTCGGGTGCAGAAGGACTGTTGCAGAGATTAGATGATGAAGACTGGGGTTAAGTAGGACTGTAGCAGAGTGCAGACTTTGGAGACTGTAGTGCAGAAGGACTGATACAGAAAGGAGTGTTTGGAGACTGGGGTGCAGAAGGACCGTTACAGGGAGCAGAGTTTGGAGACTGCGGTACAGAAGGACTGTTACAGAGAGCAGAGTTCGGTGACAGGGTTTCAGAAGGATCTTACAGAGAGCAGTGTTTGGAGACTGGGGTACAGAAAAAGTGTTGTAGAGAACAGAGGTTGAAGACTGGGGTGCAAAAGGATCATTGCAGAGACCAGAGGTTGGAGACTGGGGTGCAGAAGGACGGATACAGAAAGCAGACTTCGGAGACTGGGGTGCAGAAGTCCTGTTACAGACAGCAGAGTTTGGAGACTGGGGTGCAGAAAGATTGGTACAGAGAGCAGAGTTTGAATACTGGGTTGCAGAACGATATTAAGGAGAGCAAAAGTTGGAGACTGAGGTGAAGAAGCACTGTTATAGAGATAAGAGGTTGGAGACTGAGGTGCAGAAGGACCATTGCAGAGAGCAGACCTTGGAGACCGAGGTGCAGAAGGATTGTTACAGAGAGCAGAGGTTGGAGACTGGGGTGCAGAAGGACTGATACAGAAAGCAGAGGTTGGAGACTCGAGTGCCGAAGGACCCTTACAGAGAGCAGAAGTTGGAGACTGAGGTGCAGAAGGACTGTTTTTTTTTTAAATTCCTTTTGTTTTAAGAGAGAGAGAGAGGAGAGAGAGAGAGAGAATTTTTAATATTTATTTATTAATTTTTTTTAGTTCTCGGCGGACACAACATCTTTGTTGGTATGTGGTGCTGAGAATCGAACCCGGGTTGCACGCATACCAGGCGAGTGCACTACCGCTTGAGCCACATCCCCAGCCCGCAGAAGGACTGTTGCAGCGAGCAGAGTTTGCAGACTGAGTTGCAGAAGGACTGTTACAGCGGGCAGATTTTTGAGACTGTGGTGGAAAACGACTCATACAGAAAGCAGAGGTTGGATACTGGGGTGCATAAGGACCCTTACAGTGAACAGAGGTTGGAGCCTGGGGTGCAGAAGAACTGTTAAAGAGAACAGAGGTTGGAGACTGGGGTGCAGAAGGATCGTTGCGGAGAGCAGATTATCGAGACTAGGGGGTAGAAGGACTGTTGCAGAGAGCAGAAGTTGTAGACTGGGGTGTAGAAGAACTGTTGCAGAGAGAAGATGTTGGAGACTTGGGTGCTGAAGGACTGTTGCAGAGACCACAGGTTGGACACTGGGGTGCAGAATGACTGTTACAGAGAACAGACTTTGGAGACTGGGGTGCAGAAGGATTGTTGCAGAGAGCAGATTTTGGAGACTGGGGTGCAGAAGGATCGTTATAGAGAGCAGAGATTGGACACTGTTGTGCAGAAGAACTTTTACAGAAAGCACAGGTTGAAGACTGGGGTGCAGTAGGACTTTTACAGAGAGCTGAAGTTGGAGACTCATGTGCAGAAAATCTATTGCACAGAGCAAATTTTGGAGACTGGGTTGCAGAAGGAGTGTTGCAGAGAGCAAAGATTGGAGATTGAAATGCAGAAGGACCCTTACAGAGAGCAGAGATTCAAGACTGCTTTTCAGAAGTACTTTTACAGAGAGCAGAGGTTGGAGACAGGTGTGCAGAAGGATCTTACAGACAGAATAGGTTTGAGACTAGGGTGCAGGAGGACTGGTGCAGAGAGCAAAGGTTAGAGACTGGGGTGCAGAAGGATAGTTGAAGAGAGAAGAGTTTGGAGACTGGAATCGAAAGGCCTGTTATAGACAGCATAGGTTGGAGATTGGGGTGCAGAAGGCCTGTTACAGAGAGCAGTGCTTGGAGACTGGGCTGAAGAAGGATATTTACAGAGAGCAGAGTTTAAAGAGTGGGTTGCAAAAGGGTCTTACAAAGACAAAAGTTTGGAGACTGAGGTACCATT
>NW_027523769.1:0-41235 GCF_052094955.1 Ictidomys tridecemlineatus | reverse complement strand
CTCTGCTTAGGGCTACATCAACAGCAAACAAACCATAGAGATAGAACTTGAAACTGCTTTATTGTGTCAAGTTTCAAAGAGCTAGCACAAACCGTGTTTGATTTAGAGTTCCAAATACATGTATCCCTATAGGAGAAAACAGAGTGAAACCTCAAAATGAAACCGGTTACTGCCAACGAACGGTTTAACCTAGAAGAACGAAATTTGGCGAGCCAAGTGGGATTGGTGTACTGATCATTACCTGAAAGTTTCATCAAGATTGGGTGAAAAAGTGTGTGCTGAGATTTCAGGCAACTCGTAGTTTTTTGGAAGCTTGGGAGGCCCTTTCCATTAAAGTGATTCTCGCCAGTCTCTGCTTAGGGCTACATCAACAGCAAACAAACCATAGAGATAGAACTTGAAACTTCTTTATTGTGTCAAGTTTCAAAGAGCTAGCACAAACCTTGTTTGATTTAGAGTTCCAAATACATGTATCCCTATAGGAGAAAACAGAGTGAAACCTCAAAATGAAACCGGTTACTGCCAACGAACGGTTTAACCTAGAAGAACGAAATTTGGCGAGCCAAGTGGGATTGGTGTACTGATCATTACCTGAAAGTTTCATCAAGATTGGGTGAAAAAGGGTGTGCTGAGATTTCAGGCAACTCGTAGATTTTTGGAAGCTTGGCAGGCGCTTTCCATGAAAGTGATTCTCGCCAGTCTCTGCTTAGGGCTACATCAACAGCAAACAAACCATAGAGATAGAACTTGAAACTGCTTTATTGTGTCAAGTTTCAAAGAGCTAGCACAAACCGTGTTTGATTTAGAGTTCCAAATACATGTATCCCTATAGGAGAAAACAGAGGAAACCTCAAAATGAAACCGGTTACTGCCAACGAACGGTTTAACATAGAAGAACGAAATTTGGCGAGCCAAGTGGGATTGGTGTACTGATCATTACCTGAAAGTTTCATCAAGATTGGGTGAAAAAGTGTGTTGTGAGATTTCAGGCAACTCGTAGTTTTTTGGAAGCTTGGCAGGCGCTTTCCATGAAAGTGATTCTCGCCAGTCTCTGCTTAGGGCTACATCAACAGCAAACAAACCATAGAGATAGAACTTGAAACTGCTTTATTGTGTCAACTTTCAAAGAGCTAGCACAAACCGTGTTTGATTTAGAGTTCCAAATACATGTATCCCTATAGGAGAAAACAGAGTGAAACCTCAAAATGAAAACCGGTTACTGCCAACGAACGGTTTAACCTAGAAGAACGAAATTTGGCGAGCCAAGTGGGATTGGTGTACTGATCATTACCTGAAAAGTTTCATCAAGATTGGGTGAAAAAGAGTTTGCTGAGATTTCGGGCAACTCGTAGTTTTTTGGAAGCTTGGCATGCCCTTTCCATGAAAGTGATTCTCGCCAGTCTCTGCTTAGGGCTACATCGACAGCAAACAAACCATAGAGATAGAACTTGAAACTGCTTTATTGTGTCAAGTTTCAAAGAGCTAGCACAAACCGTGTTTGATTTAGAGTTCCAAATACATGTATCCCTATAGGAGAAAACAGAGTGAAACCTCAAAATGAAACCGGTTACTGCCAACGAACGGTTTAACCTAGAAGAACGAAATTTGGCGACCCAAGTGGGATTGGTGTACTGATCATTACCTGAAAGTTTCATCAAGATTGGGTGAAAAAGTGTGTGCTGAGATTTCAGGCAACTCGTATTTTTTGGAAGCTTGGCAGGCCCTTTCCATGAAAGTGATTCTCGCCAGTCTCTGCTTAGGGCTACATCAACAGCAAACAAACCATAGAGATAGAACTTGAAACTGCTTTATTGTGTCAAGTTTCAAAGAGCTAGCACAAACTGTGTTTGATTTAGAGTTCCAAATACATGTATCCCTATAGGAGAAAACAGAGTGAAACCTCAAAATGAAACCGGTTACTGCCAACGAACGGTTTAACCTAGAAGAACGAATTTGGCGAGCCAAGTGGGATTGGTGTACTGATCATTACCTGAAAGTTTCATCAAGATTGGGTGAAAAATTGTGTGCTGAGATTTCGGGCAACTCGTAGTTTTTTGTAAGCTTGGCAGGCGCTTTCCATGAAAGTGATTCTCGCCAGTCTCTGCTTAGGGCTACATCAACAGCAACAAACCATAGAGATAGAACTTGAAACTGCTTTATTGTGTCAAGTTTCAAAGAGCTAGCACAAACCGTGTTTGATTTAGAGTTCCAAATACATGTATCCCTATAGGAGAAAACAGAGTGAAACCTCAAAATGAAACCGGTTACAGCCAACGAACAGTTTAACCTAGAAGAACGAAATTTGGAGACCCAAGTGGGATTGGTGTACTGATCATTACCTGAAAGTTTCATCAAGATTGGGTGAAAAAGTGTGTGCTGAGATTTCAGTCAACTCGTAGTTTTTTGGAAGCTTGGCAGGCCCTTTCCATGAAAGTGATTCTCGCCATTCTCTGCTTAGGGCTATATCAACAGCAAACAAACCATACAGATAGAACTTGAAACTGCTTTATTGTGTCAAGTTTCAAAGAGCTAGCACAAACCGTGTTTGAATAGAGTTCCAAATACTTGTATCCCTATAGGAGAAAACAGAGTGAAACCTCAAAATGAAACCGGTTACTGCCAACGAACGGTTTAACCTAGAAGAACGAAATTTGGCCAGCCAAGTGGGATTGGTGTACTGATCATTACCTGAAAGTTTCATCAAGATTGGGTGAAAAAGTGTGTGCTGAGATTTCGGGCAACTCGTAGTTTTTTGGAAGCTTGGAAGGCCCTTTCCATGAAAGTGATTCTCACCAGTCTCTGCTTAGGGCTACATCAACAGCAAACAAACCATAGAGATAGAACTTTGAAACTGCTTTATTGTGACAAGTTTCAAAGAGCTAGCACAAACCGTGTTTGATTTAGAGTTCCAAATACATGTATCCCTATAGGAGAAAACAGAGTGAAACCTCAAAATGAAACCGGTTACTGCCAACGAACGGTTTAACCTAGAAGAACGAAATTTGGCGAGCCAAGTGGGATTGGTGTACTGATCATTACCTGAAAGTTTCATCAAGATTGGGTGAAAAAGTGTTTGCTGAGATTTCGGGCAACTCGTAGTTTTTTGGAAGCTTGGCATGCCCTTTCCATGAAAGTGACGCCAGTCTCTGCTTAGGGCTACATCAACAGCAAACAAACCATAGAGATAGAACTTGAAACTGCTTTATTGTGTCAAGTTTCAAAGAGCTAGCACAAACCGTGTTTGATTTAGAGTTCCAAATACTTGTATCCCTATAGGAGAAAACAGAGTGAAACCTCAAAATGAAACCGGTTACTGCCAACGAACGGTTTAACCTAGAAGAACGAAATTTGGCGAGCCAAGTGGGATTGGTGTACTGATCATTACCTGAAAGTTTCATCAAGATTGGGTGAAAAAGTCTGTGCTGATATTTCGGGCAACTCGTAGTTTTTTGGAAGCTTGGCAGGCCCTTTCCATGAAAGTGATTCTCGCCAGTCTCTGCTTAGGGCTACATCAACAGCAAACAAACCATAGAGATAGAACTTGAAACTGCTTTATTGTGTCAAGTTCCAAAGAGCTAGCACAAACCGTGTTTGATTTAGAGTTCCAAAAACATGTATCCCTATAGGAGAAAACAGAGTGAAACCTCAAAATGAAACCGGTTACTGCCAACGAACGGTTTAACCTAGAAGAACGAAATTTGGCGAACCAAGTGGGATTGGTGTACTGATCATTACCTGATAGTTTCATCAAGATTGGGTGAAAAAGTGTGTGCTGAAATTTCAGGCAACTCGTAGTTTTTTGTAAGCTTGGCAGGCGCTTTCCATGAAAGTGATTCTCGCCAGTCTCTGCTTAGGGCTACATCAACAGCAAACAAACCATAGAGATAGAACTTGAAACTGCTTTATTGTGTCAAGTTTCAAAGAGCTAGCACAAACCGTGTTTGATTTAGAGTTCCAAATACATGTATCCCTATAGGAGAAAACAGAGTGAAACCTCAAAATGAAACCGGTTACTGCCAACGAACGGTTTAACCTAGAAGAACGAAATTTGGCGAGCCAAGTGGGATTGGTGTACTGATCATTACCTGAAAGTTTCATCAAGATTCAGTGAAAAAGGGTGTGCTGAGATTTCGGGCAACTCGTAGTTTTTTGGAAGCTTGGCAGGCCCTTTCCATGAAAGTGATTCTAGCCAGTCTCTGCTTAGGGCTACATCAACAGCAAACAAACCATAGAGATAGAACTTGAAACTGCTTTATTGGGTCAAGTTCCAAAGAGCTAGCACAAACCGTGTTTGATTTAGAGTTCCAAATACATGTATCCCTATAGGAGAAAACAGAGTGAAACCTCAAAATGAAACCGGTTACTGCCAACGAACGGTTTAACCTAGAAGAATGAAATTTGGCGAGCCAAGTGGGATTGGTGTACTGATCATTACCTGAAAGTTTCATCAAGATTGGGTGAAAAAGGGTGTGCTGAGATTTCAGTCAACTCGTAGTTTTTTGGAAGCTTGGCAGGCCCTTTCCATGTAAGTGATTCTCGCCAGTCTCTGCTTAGGGCTACATCAACAGCAAACAAACCATAGAGATAGAACATGAAACTGCTTTATTGTGTCAAGTTCCAAAGAGCTAGCACAAACCGTGTTTGATTTAGAGTTCCAAATACATGTATCCCTATAGGAGAAAACAGAGTGAAATTTCAAAATGAAACCGGTTACTGCCAATGAACGGTTTAACCTAGAAGAACGAAATTTGGCGAGCCAAGTGGGATTGGTGTACTGATCATTACCTGAAAGTTTCATCAAGATTGGGTGAAAAAGGGTGTGCTGAGATTTCAGGCAACTCGTAGTTTTTTGGAAGCTTGGCAGGCCCTTTCCATGAAAGTGATTCTCGCCAGTCTCTGCGTAGGGCTACATCAACAGCAAACAAACCATAGAGATAGAACTTGAAACTGCTTTATTGTGTCAAGTTTCAAAGAGCTAGCACAAACCGTGTTTGATTTAGAGTTCCAAATACATGTATCCCTATAGGAGAAAACAGAGTGAAACCTCAAAATGAAACCGGTTACTGCCAACGAACAGTTTAACCTAGAAGAACGAAATTTGGCGAGCCAAGTGGGATTGGTGTACTGATCATTACCTGAAAGTTTCATCAAGATTGGGTGAAAAAGGATGTACTGAGATTTCAGGCAACTCGTAGTTTTTTGGAAGCTTGCCAGGCCCTTTCCATGAAAGTGATTCTCGCCAGTCTCTCTTAGGGCTACATCAATAGCAAACAAACCATAGAGATAGAACTTGAAACTGCTTTATTGTGTCAAGTTTCAAAGAGCTAGCACAAACCGTGTTTGATTTAGAGTTCCAAATACATGTATCCCTATAGGAGAAAACAGAATGAAACCTCAAAATGAAACCGGTTACTGCCAACGTACGGTTTAACCTAGAAGAACGAAATTTGGCGAGCCAAGTGGTATTGGTGTACTGATCATTACCTGAAAGTTTCATCAAGATTAAGTGAAAAAGGGTGTGCTGAGATTTCGGGGAACTCGTAGTTTTTTGGAAGCTTGGCAGGCCCTTTCCATGAAAGTGATTCTCGCCAGTCTCTGCTTTGGGCTACATCAACAGCAAACAAACCATAGAGATAGAACTTGAAACTGCTTTATTGGGTCAAGTTCCAAAGAGCTAGCACAAACCGTGTTTGATTTAGAGTTCCAAATACATGTATCCCTATAGGACAAAACAGAGTGAAACCTCAAAATGAAACCGGTTACTGCCAACGAACGGTTTAACCTAGAAGAACGAAATTTGGCGAGCCAAGTGGGATTGGTGTACTGATCATTACCTGAAAGTTTCATCAAGATTGGGTGAAAAAGTGTGTGCTGAGATTTCGGGCAACTCGTAGTTTTTTGGAAGCTTGGCAGGCCCTTTCCATGAAAGTGATTCTCGCCAGTCTCTGCTTAGGGCTACATCAACAGCAAACAAACCATAGAGATAGAACTTGAAACTGCTTTATTGGGTCAAGTTCCAAAGAGCTAGCACAAACCGTGTTTGATTTAGAGTTCCAAATACATGTATCCCTATAGGAGAAAACAGAGTGAAACCTCAAAATGAAACCGGTTACTGCCAACGAACGGTTTAACCTAGAAGAATGAAATTTGGCGAGCCAAGTGGGATTGGTGTACTGATCATTACCTGAAAGTTTCATCAAGATTGGGTGAAAAAGTGTGTGCTGAGATTTCAGGCAACTCGTAGTTTTTTGGAAGCTTGGCAGGCCCTTTCCATGAAAGTGATTCTCGCCAGTCTCTGCTTAGGGCTACATCAACAGCAAACAAACCATAGAGATAGAACTTGAAACTGCTTTATTGTGTCAAGTTTCAAAGAGCTAGCACAAACCGTGTTTGATTTAGAGTTCCAAATACATGTATCCCTATAGGAGAAAACAGAGTGAAATTTCAAAATGAAACCGGTTACTGCCAACGAACGGTTTAACCTAGAAGAACGAAATTTGGCGAGCCAAGTGGGATTGGTGTACTGATCATTACCTGAAAGTTTCATCAAGATTGGGTGAAAAAGGGTGTGCTGAGATTTCAGGCAACTCGTAGTTTTTTGGAAGCTTGGCAGGCCCTTTCCATGAAAGTGATTCTCGCCAGTCTCTGCTTAGGGCTACATCAACAGCAAACAAACCATAGAGATAGAACTTGAAACTGCTTTATTGTGTCAAGTTTCAAAGAGCTAGCACAAACCGTGTTTGATTTAGAGTTCCAAATACATGTATCCCTATAGGAGAAAACAGAGTGAAACCTCAAAATGAAACCGGTTACTGCCAACAACCGGTTTAACTTAGAAGAACGAAATTTGGCGAGCCAAGTGGGATTGGTGTACTGATCATTACCTGAAAGTTTCATCAAGATTGGGTGAAAAAGTGTGTGCTGAGATTTCAGGCAACTCGTAATTTTTTGGAAGCTTGGCAGGCCCTTTCCATGAAAGTGATTCTCGCCAGTCTCTGCTTAGGGATACAACAACAGCAAACAAACCATAGAGATAGAACTTGAAACTGCTTTATTGTGACAAGTTTCAAAGAGCTAGCACAAACCGTGTTTGATTTAGAGTTCCAAATACATGTATCCCTATAGGAGAAAACAGAGTGAAACCTCAAAATGAAACCGGTTACTGCCAACGAACGGTTTAACCTAGAAGAACGAAATTTGGCGAGCCAAGTGGGATTGGTGTACTGATCATTACCTGAAAGTTTCATCAAGATTGGGTGAAAAAGTGTTTGCTGAGATTTCGGGCAACTCGTAGTTTTTTGGAAGCTTGGCATGCCCTTTCCATGAAAGTGATTCTCGCCAGTCTCTGCTTAGGGCTACATCAACAGCAAACAAACCATAGAGATAGAACATGAAACTGCTTTATTGTGTCAAGTTCCAAAGAGCTAGCACAAACCGTGTTTGATTTAGAGTTCCAAATACATGTATCCCTATAGGAGAAAACAGAGTGAAATTTCAAAATGAAACCGGTTACTGCCAACGAACGGTTTAACCTAGAAGAACGAAATTTGGCGAGCCAAGTGGGATTGGTGTACTGATCATTACCTGAAAGTTTCATCAAGATTGGGTGAAAAAGGGTGTGCTGAGATTTCAGGCAACTCGTAGTTTTTTGGAAGCTTGGCAGGCCCTTTCCATGAAAGTGATTCTCGCCAGTCTCTGCGTAGGGCTACATCAACAGCAAACAAACCATAGAGATAGAACTTGAAACTGCTTTATTGTGTCAAGTTTCAAAGAGCTAGCACAAACCGTGTTTGATTTAGAGTTCCAAATACATGTATCCCTATAGGAGAAAACAGAGTGAAACCTCAAAATGAAACCGGTTACTGCCAACGAACAGTTTAACCTAGAAGAACGAAATTTGGCGAGCCAAGTGGGATTGGTGTACTGATCATTACCTGAAAGTTTCATCAAGATTGGGTGAAAAAGGATGTACTGAGATTTCAGGCAACTCGTAGTTTTTTGGAAGCTTGCCAGGCCCTTTCCATGAAAGTGATTCTCGCCAGTCTCTCTTAGGGCTACATCAATAGCAAACAAACCATAGAGATAGAACTTGAAACTGCTTTATTGTGTCAAGTTTCAAAGAGCTAGCACAAACCGTGTTTGATTTAGAGTTCCAAATACATGTATCCCTATAGGAGAAAACAGAATGAAACCTCAAAATGAAACCGGTTACTGCCAACGTACGGTTTAACCTAGAAGAACGAAATTTGGCGAGCCAAGTGGTATTGGTGTACTGATCATTACCTGAAAGTTTCATCAAGATTAAGTGAAAAAGGGTGTGCTGAGATTTCGGGGAACTCGTAGTTTTTTGGAAGCTTGGCAGGCCCTTTCCATGAAAGTGATTCTCGCCAGTCTCTGCTTTGGGCTACATCAACAGCAAACAAACCATAGAGATAGAACTTGAAACTGCTTTATTGGGTCAAGTTCCAAAGAGCTAGCACAAACCGTGTTTGATTTAGAGTTCCAAATACATGTATCCCTATAGGACAAAACAGAGTGAAACCTCAAAATGAAACCGGTTACTGCCAACGAACGGTTTAACCTAGAAGAACGAAATTTGGCGAGCCAAGTGGGATTGGTGTACTGATCATTACCTGAAAGTTTCATCAAGATTGGGTGAAAAAGTGTGTGCTGAGATTTCGGGCAACTCGTAGTTTTTTGGAAGCTTGGCAGGCCCTTTCCATGAAAGTGATTCTCGCCAGTCTCTGCTTAGGGCTACATCAACAGCAAACAAACCATAGAGATAGAACTTGAAACTGCTTTATTGGGTCAAGTTCCAAAGAGCTAGCACAAACCGTGTTTGATTTAGAGTTCCAAATACATGTATCCCTATAGGAGAAAACAGAGTGAAACCTCAAAATGAAACCGGTTACTGCCAACGAACGGTTTAACCTAGAAGAATGAAATTTGGCGAGCCAAGTGGGATTGGTGTACTGATCATTACCTGAAAGTTTCATCAAGATTGGGTGAAAAAGTGTGTGCTGAGATTTCAGGCAACTCGTAGTTTTTTGGAAGCTTGGCAGGCCCTTTCCATGAAAGTGATTCTCGCCAGTCTCTGCTTAGGGCTACATCAACAGCAAACAAACCATAGAGATAGAACTTGAAACTGCTTTATTGTGTCAAGTTTCAAAGAGCTAGCACAAACCGTGTTTGATTTAGAGTTCCAAATACATGTATCCCTATAGGAGAAAACAGAGTGAAATTTCAAAATGAAACCGGTTACTGCCAACGAACGGTTTAACCTAGAAGAACGAAATTTGGCGAGCCAAGTGGGATTGGTGTACTGATCATTACCTGAAAGTTTCATCAAGATTGGGTGAAAAAGGGTGTGCTGAGATTTCAGGCAACTCGTAGTTTTTTGGAAGCTTGGCAGGCCCTTTCCATGAAAGTGATTCTCGCCAGTCTCTGCTTAGGGCTACATCAACAGCAAACAAACCATAGAGATAGAACTTGAAACTGCTTTATTGTGTCAAGTTTCAAAGAGCTAGCACAAACCGTGTTTGATTTAGAGTTCCAAATACATGTATCCCTATAGGAGAAAACAGAGTGAAACCTCAAAATGAAACCGGTTACTGCCAACAACCGGTTTAACTTAGAAGAACGAAATTTGGCGAGCCAAGTGGGATTGGTGTACTGATCATTACCTGAAAGTTTCATCAAGATTGGGTGAAAAAGTGTGTGCTGAGATTTCAGGCAACTCGTAATTTTTTGGAAGCTTGGCAGGCCCTTTCCATGAAAGTGATTCTCGCCAGTCTCTGCTTAGGGATACAACAACAGCAAACAAACCATAGAGATAGAACTTGAAACTGCTTTATTGTGACAAGTTTCAAAGAGCTAGCACAAACCGTGTTTGATTTAGAGTTCCAAATACATGTATCCCTATAGGAGAAAACAGAGTGAAACCTCAAAATGAAACCGGTTACTGCCAACGAACGGTTTAACCTAGAAGAACGAAATTTGGCGAGCCAAGTGGGATTGGTGTACTGATCATTACCTGAAAGTTTCATCAAGATTGGGTGAAAAAGTGTTTGCTGAGATTTCGGGCAACTCGTAGTTTTTTGGAAGCTTGGCATGCCCTTTCCATGAAAGTGATTCTCGCCAGTCTCTGCTTAGGGCTACATCAACAGCAAACAAACCATAGAGATAGAACTTGAAACTGCTTTATTGTGTCAAGTTTCAAAGAGCTAGCACAAACCGTGTTTGATTTAGAGTTCCAAATACTTGTATCCCTATAGGAGAAAACAGAGTGAAACCTCAAAATGAAACCGGTTACTGCCAACGAACGGTTTAACCTAGAAGAACGAAATTTGGCGAGCCAAGTGGGATTGGTGTACTGATCATTACCTGAAAGTTTCATCAAGATTGGGTGAAAAAGTGTGTGCTGATATTTCGGGCAACTCGTAGTTTTTTGGAAGCTTGGCAGGCCCTTTCCATGAAAGTGATTCTCGCCAGTCTCTGCTTAGGGCTACATCAACAGCAAACAAACCATAGAGATAGAACTTGAAACTGCTTTATTGTGTCAAGTTCCAAAGAGCTAGCACAAACCGTGTTTGATTTAGAGTTCCAAAAACATGTATCCCTATAGGAGAAAACAGAGTGAAACCTCAAAATGAAACCGGTTACTGCCAACGAACGGTTTAACCTAGAAGAACGAAATTTGGCGAACCAAGTGGGATTGGTGTACTGATCATTACCTGAAAGTTTCATCAAGATTGGGTGAAAAAGTGTGTGCTGAGATTTCAGGCAACTCGTAATTTTTTGGAAGCTTGGCAGGCCCTTTCCATGAAAGTGATTCTCGCCAGTCTCTGCTTAGGGCTACATCAACAGCAAACAAACCATAGAGATAGAACTTGAAACTGCTTTATTGTGACAAGTTTCAAAGAGCTAGCACAAACCGTGTTTGATTTAGAGTTCCAAATACATGTATCCCTATAGGAGAAAACAGAGTGAAACCTCAAAATGAAACCGGTTACTGCCAACGAACGGTTTAACCTAGAAGAACGAAATTTGGCGAGCCAAGTGGGATTGGTGTACTGATCATTACCTGAAAGTTTCATCAAGATTGGGTGAAAAAGTGTTTGCTGAGATTTCGGGCAACTCGTAGTTTTTTGGAAGCTTGGCATGCCCTTTCCATGAAAGTGATTCTCGCCAGTCTCTGCTTAGGGCTACATCAACAGCAAACAAACCATAGAGATAGAACTTGAAACTGCTTTATTGTGTCAAGTTTCAAAGAGCTAGCACAAACCGTGTTTGATTTAGAGTTCCAAATACTTGTATCCCTATAGGAGAAAACAGAGTGAAACCTCAAAATGAAACCGGTTACTGCCAACGAACGGTTTAACCTAGAAGAACGAAATTTGGCGAGCCAAGTGGGATTGGTGTACTGATCATTACCTGAAAGTTTCATCAAGATTGGGTGAAAAAGTGTGTGCTGATATTTCGGGCAACTCGTAGTTTTTTGGAAGCTTGGCAGGCCCTTTCCATGAAAGTGATTCTCGCCAGTCTCTGCTTAGGGCTACATCAACAGCAAACAAACCATAGAGATAGAACTTGAAACTGCTTTATTGTGTCAAGTTCCAAAGAGCTAGCACAAACCGTGTTTGATTTAGAGTTCCAAAAACATGTATCCCTATAGGAGAAAACAGAGTGAAACCTCAAAATGAAACCGGTTACTGCCAACGAACGGTTTAACCTAGAAGAACGAAATTTGGCGAACCAAGTGGGATTGGTGTACTGATCATTACCTGATAGTTTCATCAAGATTGGGTGAAAAAGTGTGTGCTGAAATTTCAGGCAACTCGTAGTTTTTTGTAAGCTTGGCAGGCGCTTTCCATGAAAGTGATTCTCGCCAGTCTCTGCTTAGGGCTACATCAACAGCAAACAAACCATAGAGATAGAACTTGAAACTGCTTTATTGTGTCAAGTTTCAAAGAGCTAGCACAAACCGTGTTTGATTTAGAGTTCCAAATACATGTATCCCTATAGGAGAAAACAGAGTGAAACCTCAAAATGAAACCGGTTACTGCCAACGAACGGTTTAACCTAGAAGAACGAAATTTGGCGAGCCAAGTGGGATTGGTGTACTGATCATTACCTGAAAGTTTCATCAAGATTCAGTGAAAAAGGGTGTGCTGAGATTTCGGGCAACTCGTAGTTTTTTGGAAGCTTGGCAGGCCCTTTCCATGAAAGTGATTCTAGCCAGTCTCTGCTTAGGGCTACATCAACAGCAAACAAACCATAGAGATAGAACTTGAAACTGCTTTATTGGGTCAAGTTCCAAAGAGCTAGCACAAACCGTGTTTGATTTAGAGTTCCAAATACATGTATCCCTATAGGAGAAAACAGAGTGAAACCTCAAAATGAAACCGGTTACTGCCAACGAACGGTTTAACCTAGAAGAATGAAATTTGGCGAGCCAAGTGGGATTGGTGTACTGATCATTACCTGAAAGTTTCATCAAGATTGGGTGAAAAAGGGTGTGCTGAGATTTCAGTCAACTCGTAGTTTTTTGGAAGCTTGGCAGGCCCTTTCCATGTAAGTGATTCTCGCCAGTCTCTGCTTAGGGCTACATCAACAGCAAACAAACCATAGAGATAGAACTTGAAACTGCTTTATTGTGTCAAGTTCCAAAGAGCTAGCACAAACCGTGTTTGATTTAGAGTTCCAAATACATGTATCCCTATAGGAGAAAACAGAGTGAAATTTCAAATGAAACCGGTTACTGCCAATGAACGGTTTAACCTAGAAGAACGAAATTTGGCGAGCCAAGTGGGATTGGTGTACTGATCATTACCTGAAAGTTTCATCAAGATTGGGTGAAAAATGGTGTGCTGAGATTTCAGGCAACTCGTAGTTTTTTGGAAGCTTGGCAGGCCCTTTCCATGAAAGTGATTCTCGCCAGTCTCTGCGTAGGGCTACATCAACAGCAAACAAACCATAGAGATAGAACTTGAAACTGCTTTATTGTGTCAAGTTTCAAAGAGCTAGCACAAACCGTGTTTGATTTAGAGTTCCAAATACATGTATCCCTATAGGAGAAAACAGAGTGAAACCTCAAAATGAAACCGGTTACTGCCAACGAACAGTTTAACCTAGAAGAACGAAATTTGGCGAGCCAAGTGGGATTGGTGTACTGATCATTACCTGAAAGTTTCATCAAGATTGGGTGAAAAAGGATGTACTGAGATTTCAGGCAACTCGTAGTTTTTTGGAAGCTTGCCAGACCCTTTCCATGAAAGTGATTCTCGCCAGTCTCTCTTAGGGCTACATCAATAGCAAACAAACCATAGAGATAGAACTTGAAACTGCTTTATTGTGTCAAGTTTCAAAGAGCTAGCACAAACCGTGTTTGATTTAGAGTTCCAAATACATGTATCCCTATAGGAGAAAACAGAATGAAACCTCAAAATGAAACCGGTTACTGCCAACGTACGGTTTAACCTAGAAGAACGAAATTTGGCGAGCCAAGTTGGATTGGTGTACTGATCATTACCTGAAAGTTTCATCAAGATTAAGTGAAAAAGGGTGTGCTGAGATTTCGGGGAACTCGTAGTTTTTTGGAAGCTTGGCAGGCCCTTTCCATGAAAGTGATTCTCGCCAGTCTCTGCTTTGGGCTACATCAACAGCAAACAAACCATAGAGATAGAACTTGAAACTGCTTTATTGGGTCAAGTTCCAAAGAGCTAGCACAAACCGTGTTTGATTTAGAGTTCCAAATACATGTATCCCTATAGGACAAAACAGAGTGAAACCTCAAAATGAAACCGGTTACTGCCAACGAACGGTTTAACCTAGAAGAACGAAATTTGGCGAGCCAAGTGGGATTGGTGTACTGATCATTACCTGAAAGTTTCATCAAGATTGGGTGAAAAAGTGTGTGCTGAGATTTCGGGCAACTCGTAGTTTTTTGGAAGCTTGGCAGGCCCTTTCCATGAAAGTGATTCTCGCCAGTCTCTGCTTAGGGCTACATCAACAGCAAACAAACCATAGAGATAGAACTTGAAACTGCTTTATTGGGTCAAGTTCCAAAGAGCTAGCACAAACCGTGTTTGATTTAGAGTTCCAAATACATGTATCCCTATAGGAGAAAACAGAGTGAAACCTCAAAATGAAACCGGTTACTGCCAACGAACGGTTTAACCTAGAAGAATGAAATTTGGCGAGCCAAGTGGGATTGGTGTACTGATCATTACCTGAAAGTTTCATCAAGATTGGGTGAAAAAGTGTGTGCTGAGATTTCAGGCAACTCGTAGTTTTTTGGAAGCTTGGCAGGCCCTTTCCATGAAAGTGATTCTCGCCAGTCTCTGCTTAGGGCTACATCAACAGCAAACAAACCATAGAGATAGAACTTGAAACTGCTTTATTGTGTCAAGTTTCAAAGAGCTAGCACAAACCGTGTTTGATTTAGAGTTCCAAATACATGTATCCCTATAGGAGAAAACAGAGTGAAATTTCAAAATGAAACCGGTTACTGCCAACGAACGGTTTAACCTAGAAGAACGAAATTTGGCGAGCCAAGTGGGATTGGTGTACTGATCATTACCTGAAAGTTTCATCAAGATTGGGTGAAAAAGGGTGTGCTGAGATTTCAGGCAACTCGTAGTTTTTTGGAAGCTTGGCAGGCCCTTTCCATGAAAGTGATTCTCGCCAGTCTCTGCTTAGGGCTACATCAACAGCAAACAAACCATAGAGATAGAACTTGAAACTGCTTTATTGTGTCAAGTTTCAAAGAGCTAGCACAAACCGTGTTTGATTTAGAGTTCCAAATACATGTATCCCTATAGGAGAAAACAGAGTGAAACCTCAAAATGAAACCGGTTACTGCCAACAACCGGTTTAACTTAGAAGAACGAAATTTGGCGAGCCAAGTGGGATTGGTGTACTGATCATTACCTGAAAGTTTCATCAAGATTGGGTGAAAAAGTGTGTGCTGAGATTTCAGGCAACTCGTAATTTTTTGGAAGCTTGGCAGGCCCTTTCCATGAAAGTGATTCTCGCCAGTCTCTGCTTAGGGCTACATCAACAGCAAACAAACCATAGAGATAGAACTTGAAACTGCTTTATTGTGTCAAGTTTCAAAGAGCTAGCACAAACCGTGTTTGATTTAGAGTTCCAAATACATGTATCCCTATAGGAGAAAACAGAGTGAAACCTCAAAATGAAACCGTTTACTGCCAACGAACGGTTTAACCTAGAAGAACGAAATTTGGCGAGCCAAGTGGGATTGGTGTACTGATCATTACCTGAAAGTTTCATCAAGATTGGGTGAAAAAGGGTGTGCTGAGATTTCAGGCAACTCGTAGTTTTTTGGAAGCTTGGCAGGCCCTTTCCATGAAAGTGATTCTCGCCAGTCTCTGCTTAGGGCTACATCAACAGCAAAAAAACCATAGAGACAGAACTTGAAACTGCTTTATTGTGTCAAGTTTCAAAGAGCTAGCACAAACCGTGTTTGATTTAGAGTTCCAAATACATGTATGTCTATAGGAGAAAACAGAGTGAAACCTCAAAATGAAACCGGTTACTGCCAACGAACGGTTTAACCTAGAAGAACGAAATTTGGCGAGCCAAGTGGGATTGGTGTACTGATCATTACCTGAAAGTTTCATCAAGATTAGGTGAAAAAGTGTGTGCTGAGATTTCAGGCAACTCGTAGTTTTTTGGAAACTTGGCAGGCCCTTTACATGAAGGTGATTCTCGCCAGTCTCTGCTTAGGGCTACAACAACAGCAAAAAAACCATAGAGACAGAACTTGAAACTGCTTTATTGTGTCAAGTTTCAAAGAGCTAGCACAAACCGTGTTTGATTTAGAGTTCCAAATACATGTATGTCTATAGGAGAAAACAGAGTGAAACCTCAAAATGAAACTGGTTACTGCCAACGAACGGTTTAACCTAGAAGAACGAAATTTGGCGAGCCAAGTGGGATTGGTGTACTGATCATTACCTGAAAGTTTCATCAAGATTGGGTGAAAAAGGGTGTGCTGAGATTTCGGGCAACTCGTAGTTTTTTGGAAGCTTGGCAGGACCTTTCCATGAAAGTGATTCTTGCCAGTCTCTGCTTAGGGCTACATCAACAGCAAACAAACCATAGAGATAGAACTTGAAACTGCTTTATTGTGTCAAGTTTCAAAGAGCTAGCACAAACCGTGTTTGATTTAGATTTCCAAATACATGTATCCCTATAGGGGGAAACAGAGTGAAACCTCAAAATGAAACTTGTTACTGCCAACGACCGGTTTAACCTAGAAGAACGAAATTTGGCGAGCCAAGTGGGATTGGTGTACTGATCATTACCTCAAAGTTTCATCAAGATTAGGTGAAAAAGTGTGTGCTGAGATTTCAGGCAACTCTTAGTTTTTTGGAAGCTTGGCAGGCCCTTTTCATGAAAGTGATTCTCTCCAGTCTCTGCTTAGGGCTACATCAAAGCAAAAAAACCATAGAGATAGAACTTGAAACTGCTTTACTGTGTCAAGTTTCAAAGAGCTAGCACAAACCGTGTTTGATTTAGAGTTCCAAATACATGTATCCCTATAGGAGAAAACAGAGTGAAACCTCAAAATGAAACCGGTTACTGCCAAGGAACGGTTTAACCTAGAAGAACGAAATTTGGCGAGCCAAGTGGGATTGGTGTACTGATCATTACCTGAAAGTTTCATCAAGATTGGGTGAAAAAGGGTGTGCTGAAATTTCAGGCAACTCGTAGTTTTTTGGAAGCTTGGCAGGCCCTTTCCATGAAAGTGATTCTCGCCAGTCTCTGCTTAGGGCTACATCAACAGCAAACAAACCATAGAGATAGAACTTGAAACTGCTTTATTGTGTCAAGTTTCAAAGAGCTAGCACAAACTGTGTTTGATTTAGAGTTCCAAATACATGTATCCCTATAGGAGAAAACAGAGTGAAACCTCAAAATGAAACCGGTTACTGCCAACGAACGGTTTAACCTAGAAGAACGAAATTTGGCGAGCCAAGTGGGATTGGTGTACTGATCATTACCTGAAAGTTTCATCAAGATTGGGTGAAAAAGGGTGTGCTTAGATTACAGGCAACTCGTAGTTTTTTGGAAGGTTGGCAGGCCCTTTCCATGAAAGTGATTCTCGCCAGTCTCTGCTTAGGGCTACATCAACAGCAAACAAACCATAGAGATAGAACTTGAAACTGCTTTATTGTGTCAAGTTTCAAAGAGCTAGCACAAACCGTGTTTGATTTAGAGTTCCAAATACATGTATCTCTATAGGAGAAAACAGAGTGAAACCTCAAAATGAAACCGGTTACTGCCAACGAACGGTTTAACCTAGACGAACGAAATTTGGCAAGCTAACTGGGATTGGAGTACTGATCATTACCTGAAAGTATCATCAAGATTGGGTGAAAAAGTGTGTGCTGAGATTTCAGGCAACTCGTAGTTTTTTGGAAGCTTGGCAGGCCCTTTCCATGAAAGTGATTCTCGCCAGTCTCTGCTTAGGGCTATATGAACAGCAAACAAACCATAGAGATAGAACTTGAAACTGCTTTATTGTGTCAAGTTTCAAAGAGCTAGCACAAACCGTGTTTGATTTAGAGTTCCAAATACATGTATCCCTATAGGAGAAAACAGAGTGAAACCTCAAAATGAAACCGGTTACTCCCAACGAATGGTTTAACCTAGAAGAACGAAATTTGGCGAGCCAAGTGGGATTGGTGTACTGATCATTACCTGAAAGTTTCATCAAGATTGGGTGAAAAAGTGTGTGCTGAGATTTCGGGCAACTCGTAGTTTTTTGGAAGCTTGGCAGGCCCTTTCCATGAAAGTGATTCTCGCCAGTCTCTGCTTAGGGCTACATCAACAGCAAACAAACCATAGAGATAGAACTTGAAACTGCTTTATTGGGTCAAGTTCCAAAGAGCTAGCACAAACCGTGTTTGATTTAGAGTTCCAAATACATGTATCCCTATAGGAGAAAACAGAGTGAAACCTCAAAATGAAACCGGTTACTGCCAACGAACGGTTTAACCTAGAAGAATGAAATTTGGCGAGCCAAGTGGGATTGGTGTACTGATCATTACCTGAAAGTTTCATCAAGATTGGGTGAAAAAGTGTGTGCTGAGATTTCAGGCAACTCGTAGTTTTTTGGAAGCTTGGCAGGCCCTTTCCATGAAAGTGATTCTCGCCAGTCTCTGCTTAGGGCTACATCAACAGCAAACAAACCATAGAGATAGAACTTGAAACTGCTTTATTGTGTCAAGTTTCAAAGAGCTAGCACAAACCGTGTTTGATTTAGAGTTCCAAATACATGTATCCCTATAGGAGAAAAAAGAGTGAAACCTCAAAATGAAACCGGTTACTGCCAAAGAACGGTTTAACCGAGAAGAACGAAATTTGGCGAGCCAAGTGGGATTGGTGTACTGATCATTACCTGAAAGTTTCATCAAGATTGGGTGAAAAAGGGTGTGCTGAGATTTCAGGCAACTCGTAGTTTTTTGGAAGCTTGGCAGGCCCTTTCCATGAAAGTGATTCTCGCCAGTCTCTGCTTAGGGCTACATCAACAGCAAACAAACCATAGAGATAGAACTTGAAACTGCTTTATTGTGTCAAGTTTCAAAGAGCTAGCACAAACCGTGTTTGATTTAGAGTTCCAAATACATGTATCCCTATAGGAGAAAACAGAGTGAAACCTCAAAATGAAACCGGTTACTGCCAACAACCGGTTTAACCTAGAAGAACGAAATTTGGCGAGCCAAGTGGGATTGGTGTACTGATCATTACCTGAAAGTTTCATCAAGATTGGGTGAAAAAGTGTGTGCTGAGATTTCAGGCAACTCGTAGTTTTTTGGAAGCTTGGCAGGCCCTTTCCATGAAAGTGATTCTCGCCAGTCTCTGCTTAGGGCTACATCAACAGCAAACAAACCAAAGAAATAGAACTTGAAACTGCTTTATTGTGTCAAGTTTCAAACAGCTAGCACAAACGGTGTTTTATTTAGAGTTCCAAATACATGTATCCCTATAGGAGAAAACAGAGTGAAACCTCAAAATGTAACCGGTTTCTGCCAATGAACGGTTTAACCTAGAAGAACGAAATTTGGCGAGCCAAGTGGGATTGGTGTACTGATCATTACCTGAGAGTTTCATCAAGATTGGGTGAAAAAGTGTGTGCTGAGATTTCAGGAAACTCGTAGTTTTTTGGAAGCTTGGCAGGCCCTTTCCATGAAAGTGATTCTCGCCAGTCTCTGCTTAGGGCTACATCAACAGCAAACAAACCATAGAGATAGAACTTGAAACTGCTTTATTGTGTCAAGTTTCAAAGAGCTAGCACAAACCGTGTTTGATTTAGAGTTCCAAATACATGTATCCCTATAGGAGAAAACAGAGTGAAACCTCAAAATGAAACCGGTTACTGCCAACGAACGGTTAAACCTAGAAGAACGAAATTTGGCGAGCTAACTGGGATTGGTGTACTGATCATTACGTGAAAGTTTCATCAAGATTGGGTGAAAAAGTGTGTGCTGAGATTTCAGGCAACTCGTAGTTTTTAGGTATCTTGGCAGGCCCTTTCCATGAAAGTGATTCTCGCCAGTCTCTGCTTAGGGCTACATCAACAGCAAACAAACCATAGAGATAGAACTTGAAACTGCTTTATTGTGTCAAGTTTCAAAAGCTAGCACAAACCGTGTTTGATTTAGAGTTCCAAATACATGTATCCCTATAGGAGAAAACAGAGTGAAACCTCAAAATGAAACCGGTTACTGCCAACGAACGGTTTAACCTAGAAGAACGAAATTTGGCGAGCCAAGTGGGATTGGTGTACTGATCATTACCTGAAAGTTTCATCAAGATTGGGTGAAAAAGGGTGTGCTGAGATTTCAGGCAACTGGTAGTTTTTTGGAAGCTTGGCAGGCCCTTTCCATGAAAGTGATTCTCGCCAGTCTCTGCTTAGGGCTACATCAACAGCAAACAAACCATAGAGATAGAACTTGAAACTGCTTTATTGTGTCAAGTTTCAAAGAGCTAGCACAAACGGTGTTTGATTTAGAGTTCCAAATACATGTATCCCTATAGGAGAAAACAGAGTGAAACCTCAAAATGAAACCGGTTACTGCCAACGAACGGTTTAACCTAGAAGAACGAAATTTGGCGAGCCAAGTGGGATTGGTGTACTGACCATTACCTGAAAGTTTCATCAAGATTGGGTGAAAAAGTGTGTGCTGAGATTTCAGGCAACTCGTAGTTTTTTGGAAGCTTGGCAGGCCCTTTTTATATAAGTGATTCTCGCCAGTCTCTGCTTAGGGCTACATCAACAGCAAACAAACCATAGAGATAGAACTTGAAACTGCTTTATTGTGTCAAGTTTCAAAGAGCTAGCACAAACCGTGTTTGATTTAGAGTTCCAAATACATGTATCCCTATAGGAGAAAACAGAGTGAAACCTCAAAATGAAACCGGTTACTGCCAACGAACGGTTTAACCTAGAAGAACAAAATTTGGCGAGCCAAGTGGGATTGGTGTACTGATCATTACCTGAAAGTTTCATCAAGATTGGGTGAAAAAGGGTGTGCTGAGATTTCAGGCAACTCGTAGTTTTTTGGAAGCTTGGCAGGCCCTTTCCATGAAAGTTATTCTCGCCAGTCTCTGCTTTGGGCTACATCAACAGCAAACAAACCATAGAGATAGAACTTGAAACTGCTTTATTGTGTCAAGTTTCAAAGAGCTAGCACAAACCGTGTTTGATTTAGAGTTCCAAATACATGTATCCCTATAGGAGAAAACAGAGTGAAACCTCAAAATGAAACCGGTTACTGCCAACGAACGGTTTAACCTAGAAGAACGAAATTTGGCGAGCCAAGTGGGATTGGTGTACTGATCATTACCTGAAAGTTTCATCAAGATTGGCTGAAAAAGTGTGTGCTGAGATTTCAGGCAACTCGTAGTTTTTTGGAAGCTTGGCAGGCCCTTTCCATGAAAGTGATTCTCGCCAGTCTCTGCTTAGGGCTACATCAACAGCAAACAAACCATAGAGATAGAACTTGAAACTGCTTTATTGTGTCAAGTTTCAAAAGCTAGCACAAACCGTGTTTGATTTAGAGTTCCAAATACATGTATCCCTATAGGAGAAAAAAGAGTGAAACCTCAAAATGAAACCGGTTACTGCCAACGAACGGTTTAACCTAGAAGAACGAAATTTGGCGAGCCAAGTGGGATTGGTGTACTGATCATTACCTGAAAGTTTCATCAAGATTGGGTGAAAATGGGTGTGCTGAGATTTCAGGCAACTGGTAGTTTTTTGGAAGCTTGGCAGGCCCTTTCCATGAAAGTGATTCTCGCCAGTCTCTGCTTAGGGCTACATCAACACCAAACAAACCATAGAGATAGAACTTGAAACTGCTTTATTGTGTCAAGTTTCAAAGAGCTAGCACAAACCGTGTTTGATTTAGAGTTCCAAATACATGTATCCCTATAGGAGAAAACAGAGTGAAACCTCAAAATGAAACCGGTTACTGCCAACGAACGGTTTAACCTAGAAGAACGAAATTTGGCGAGCCAAGTGGGATTGGTGTACTGATCATTACCTGAAAGTTTCATCAAGATTGGGTGAAAAAGGGTGTGCTGAGATTTCAGGCAACTCGTAGTTTTTTGGAAGCTTGGCAGGCCCTTTCCATGAAAGTGATTCTCGCCAGTCTCTGCTTAGGGCTAAATCAACAGCAAACAAACCATAGAGATAGAACTTGAAACTGCTTTATTGTGTCAAGTTTCAAAGAGCTAGCACAAACCGTGTTTGATTTAGAGTTCCAAATACATGTATCCCTATAGGAGAAAACAGAGTGAAACCTCAAAATGAAACCGGTTACTGCCAACGAACGGTTTAACCTAGAAGAACAAAATTTGGCGAGCCAAGTGGGATTGGTGTACTGATCATTACCTGAAAGTTTCATCAAGATTGGGTGAAAAAGGGTGTGCTGAGATTTCAGGCAACTCGTAGTTTTTTGGAAGCTTGGCAGGCCCTTTCCATGAAAGTGATTCTCGCCAGTCTCTGCTTAGGGCTACATCAACAGCAAACAAACCATAGAGATAGAACTTGAAACTGCTTTATTGTGTCAAGTTTCAAAAGCTAGCACAAACCGTGTTTGATTTAGAGTTCCAAATACATGTATCCCTATAGGAGAAAACAGAGTGAAACCTCAAAATGAAACCGGTTACTGCCAATGAACGGTTTAACCTAGAAGAACGAAATTTGGCGAGCCAAGTGGGATTGGTGTACTGATCATTACCTGAAAGTTTCATCAACATTGGGTGAAAATGGGTGTGCTGAGATTTCAGGCAACTGGTAGTTTTTTGGAAGCTTGGCAGGCCCTTTCCATGAAAGTGATTCTCGCCAGTCTCTGCTTAGGGCTACATCAACAGCAAACAAACCATAGAGATAGAACTTGAAACTGCTTTATTGTGTCAAGTTTCAAAGAGCTAGCACAAACCGTGTTTGATTTAGAGTTCCAAATACATGTATCCCTATAGGAGAAAACAGAGTGAAACCTCAGAATGAAACCGGTTACTGCCAACGAACGGTTTAACCTAGAAGAACGAAATTTGGCGAGCCAAGTGGGATTGGTGTACTGATCATTACCTGAAAGTTTCATCAAGAAAGGGTGAAAAAGTGTGTGCTGAGATTTCAGGCAACTCGTAGTTTTTTGGAAGCTTGGCAGGCCCTTTCCATGAAAGTGATTCTCGCCAGTCTCTGCTTAGGGCTACATCAACAGCAAACAAACCATAGAGATAGAACTTGAAACTGCTTTATTGTGTCAAGTTTCAAAGAGCTAGCACAAACCGTGTTTGATTTAGAGTTCCAAATACATGTATCCCTATAGGAGAAAACAGAGTGAAACCTCAAAATGAAACCGGTTACTGCCAAAGAACGGTTTAACCGAGAAGAACGAAATTTGGCGAGCCAAGTGGGATTGGTGTACTGATCATTACCTGAAAGTTTCATCAAGATTGGGTGAAAAAGGGTGTGCTGAGATTTCAGGAAACTCGTAGTTTTTTGGAAGCTTGGCAGGCCCTTTCCATGAAAGTGATTCTCGCCAGTCTCTGCTTAGGGCTACATCAACAGCAAACAAACCATAGAGATAGAACTTGAAACTGCTTTATTGTGTCAAGTTTCAAAGAGCTAGCCCAAACCGTGTTTGATTTAGAGTTCCAAATACATGTATCCCTATAGTAGAAAACAGAGTGAAACCTCAAAATGAAACCGGTTACTGCCAACGAACGGTTTTACCTAGAAGAACGAAATTTGGCGAGCTAACTGGGATTGGTGTACTGATCATTACCTGAAAGTTTCATCAAGATTGGGTGAAAAAGTGTGTGCTGAGATTTCAGGCAACTCGTAGTTTTTAGGTATCTTGGCAGGCCCTTTCCATGAAAGTGATTCTCGCCAGTCTCTGCTTAGGGCTACATCAACAGCAAAGAAACCATAGAGATAGAACTTGAAACTGCTTTATTGTGTCAAGTTTCAAAGAGCTAGCACAAACCGTGTTTGATTTAGAGTTCCAAATACATGTATCCCTATAGGGGAAAACAGAGTGAAACCTCAAAATGAAACCGGTTACTGCCAAGGAACGGTTTAACCTAGAAGAACGAAATTTGGCGAGCCAAGTGGGATTGGTGTACTGATCATTACCTGAAAGTTTCATCAAGATTGGGTGAAAAAGTGTGTGCTGAGATTTCAGGCAACTCGTAGTTTTTTGGAAGCTTGGCAGGCCCTTTCCATGAAAGTGATTCTCGCCAGTCTCTGCTTAGGGCTACATCAACAGCAAACAAACCATAGATAGAACTTGAAACTGCTTTATTGTGTCAAGTTTCAAAGAGCTAGCACAAACCGTGTTTGATTTAGAGTTCCAAATACATGTATCCCTATAGGAGAAAAAAGAGTGAAACCTCAAAATGAAACCGGTTACTGCCAACGAACGGTTTAACCTAGAAGAACGAAATTTGGCGAGCCAAGTGGGATTGGTGTACTGATCATTTCCTGAAAGTTTCGTCAAGATTGGGTGAAAAAGTGTGTGCTGAGATTTCAGGCAACTCGTAGTTTTTTGGAAGCTTGGCAGGCCCTTTCCATGAAAGTGATTCTCGCCAGTCTCTGCTTAGGGCTACATCAACAGCAAACAAACCATAGAGATAGAACTTGAAACTGCTTTATTGTGTCAAGTTTCAAAGAGCTAGCACAAACCGTGTTTGATTTAGAGTTCCAAATACATGTATCATTATAGGAGAAAACACAGTGAAACCTCAAAATGAAACCGGTTACTGCCAACGAACGGTTTAACCTAGAAGAACGAAATTTGGCGAGCCAAGTGGGATTGGTGTACTGATCATTACCTGAAAGTTTAATCAAGATTGGGTGAAAAAGGGTGTGCTGAGATTTCAGGCAACTCGTAGTTTTTTGGAAGCTTGGCAGGCCCTTTCCATGAAAGTGATTCTCGCCAGTCTCTGCTTAGGGCTACATCAACAGCAAACAAACCATAGATAGAACTTGAAACTGCTTTATTGTGTCAAGTTTCAAAGAGCTAGCACAAACCGTGTTTGATTTAGAGTTCCAAATACATGTATCCCTATAGGAGAAAAAAGAGTGAAACCTCAAAATGAAACCGGTTACTGCCAACGAACGGTTTAACCTAGAAGAACGAAATTTGGCAAGCCAAGTGGGATTGGTGTACTGATCATTTCCTTAAAGTTTCGTCAAGATTGGATGAAAAAGTGTGTGCTGAGATTTCAGGCAACTCGTAGTTTTTTGGAAGCTTGGCAGGCCCTTTCCATGAAAGTGATTCTCGCCAGTCTCTGCTTAGGGCTACATCAACAGCAAACAAACCATAGAGATAGAACTTGAAACTGCTTTATTGTGTCAAGTTTCAAAGAGCTAGCACAAACCGTGTTTGATTTAGAGTTCCAAATACATGTATCCCTATAGGAGAAAACAGAGTGAAACCTCAAAATGAAACCGGTTACTGCCAACGAACGGTTTAACCTAGAAGAACGAAATTTGGCGAGCCAAGTGGGATTGGTGTACTGATCATTACCTGAAAGTATCATCAAGATTGGGTGAAAAAGTGTTTGCTTAGATTTCAGGCAACTCGTAGTTTTTTGGAAGCTTGGCAGGTCCTTTCCATGAAAGTGATTCTCGCCAGTCTCTGCTTAGGGCTACATCAACAGCAAACAAACCATAGATAGAACTTGAAACTGCTTTATTGTGTCAAGTTTCAAAGAGCTAGCACAAACCATGTTTGATTTAGAGTTCCAAATACATGTATCCCTATAGGAGAAAACAGAGTGAAACCTCAAAATGAAACCGGTTACTGCCAACGAACGGTTTAACCTAGAAGAACGAAATTTGGCGAGCCAAGTGGGATTGGTGTACTGATCATTACCTGAAAGTTTCATCAAGATTGGGTGAAAAAGTGTGTGCTGAGATTTCAGGCAACTCGTAGTTTTTTGGAAGCTTGGCAGGCCCTTTCCATGAAAGTGATTCTCGCCAGTCTCTGCTTAGGGCTACATCAACAGCAAACAAACCATAGAGATAGAACTTGAAACTGCTTTATTGTGTCAAGTTTCAAAGAGCTAGCACAAACGGTGTTTGATTTACAGTTCCAAATACATGTATCCCTATAGGAGAAAACAGAGTGAAACCTCAAAATGAAACCGGTTACTGCCAACGAACGGTTTAACCTAGAAGAACGAAATTTGGCGAGCCAAGTGGGATTGGTGTACTGATCATTACCTGAAAGTTTCATCAAGATTGGGTGAAAAAGTGTGTGCTGAGATTTCAGGCAACTCGTAGTTTTTTGGAAGCTTGGCAGGCCCTTTCCATGAAAGTGATTCTCGCCAGTCTCTGCTTAGGGCTACATCAACAGCAAACAAACCATAGATAGAACTTGAAACTGCTTTATTGTGTCAAGTTTCAAAGAGCTAGCACAAACCGTGTTTGATTTAGAGTTCCAAATACATGTATCCCTATAGGAGAAAAAAGAGTGAAACCTCAAAATGAAACCGGTTACTGCCAACGAACGGTTTAACCTAGAAGAACGAAATTTGGCGAGCCAAGTGGGATTGGTGTACTGATCATTTCCTGAAAGTTTCGTCAAGATTGGGTGAAAAAGTGTGTGCTGAGATTTCAGGCAACTCGTAGTTTTTTGGAAGCTTGGCAGGCCCTTTCCATGAAAGTGATTCTCGCCAGTCTCTGCTTAGGGCTACATCAACAGCAAACAAACCATAGAGATAGAACTTGAAACTGCTTTATTGTGTCAAGTTTCAAAGAGCTAGCACAAACCGTGTTTGATTTAGAGTTCCAAATACATGTATCCCTATAGGAGAAAACAGAGTGAAACCTCAAAATGAAACCGGTTACTGCCAACGAACGGTTTAACCTAGAAGAACGAAATTTGGCGAGCCAAGTGGGATTGGTGTACTGATCATTACCTGAAAGTATCATCAAGATTGGGTGAAAAAGTGTGTGCTGAGATTTCAGGCAACTCGTAGTTTTTTGGAAGCTTGGCAGGCCCTTTCCATGAAAGTGATTCTCGCCAGTCTCTGCTTAGGGCTACATCAACAGCAAACAAACCATAGATAGAACTTGAAACTGCTTTATTGTGTCAAGTTTCAAAGAGCTAGCACAAACCGTGTTTGATTTAGAGTTCCAAATACATGTATCCCTATAGGAGAAAAAAGAGTGAAACCTCAAAATGAAACCGGTTACTGCCAACGAACGGTTTAACCTAGAAGAACGAAATTTGGCGAGCCAAGTGGGATTGGTGTACTGATCATTTCCTTAAAGTTTCGTCAAGATTGGGTGAAAAAGTGTGTGCTGAGATTTCAGGCAACTCGTAGTTTTTTGGAAGCTTGGCAGGCCCTTTCCATGAAAGTGATTCTCGCCAGTCTCTGCTTAGGGCTACATCAACAGCAAACAAACCATAGAGATAGAACTTGAAACTGCTTTATTGTGTCAAGTTTCAAAGAGCTAGCACAAACCGTGTTTGATTTAGAGTTCCAAATACATGTATCCCTATAGGAGAAAACAGAGTGAAACCTCAAAATGAAACCGGTTACTGCCAACGAACGGTTTAACCTAGAAGAACGAAATTTGGCGAGCTAAATGGGATTGGTGTACTGATCATTACCTGAAAGTTTCATCAAGATTGGGTGAAAAAGTGTGTGCTGAGATTTCAGGAAACTCGTAGTTTTTTGGAACCGTGGCAGGCCCTTTCCATGAAAGTGATTCTCGCCAGTCTCTGCTTAGGGCTACATCAACAGCAAACAAACCATAGAGATAGAACTTGAAACTGCTTTATTGTGTCAAGTTTCAAAGAGCTAGCACAAACCGTGTTTGATTTAGAGTTCCAAATACATGTATCCCTATAGGAGAAAACAGAGTGAAACCTCAAAATGAAACCGGTTACTGCCAACGAACGGTTTAACCTAGAAGAACGAAATTTGGCGAGCCAAGTGGGATTGGTGTACTGATCATTACCTGAAAGTTTCATCAACATTGGGTGAAAAAGTGTTTGCTGAGATTTCAGGCAACTCGTAGTTTTTTGGAAGCTTGGCAGGCCCTTTCCATGAAAGTGATTCTCGCCAGTCTCTGCTTAGGGCTACATCAACAGCAAACAAACCATAGAGATAGAACTTGAAACTGCTTTATTGTGTCAAGTTTCAAAGAGCTAGCACAAACCGTGTTTGATTTAGAGTTCCAAATACATGTATCCCTATAGGAGAAAACAGAGTGAAACCTCAAAATGAAACCGGTTACTGCCAACGAACGGTTTTACCTAGAAGAACGAAATTTGGCGAGCTAACTGGGATTGGTGTACTGATCATTACCTGAAAGTTTCATCAAGATTGGGTGAAAAAGTGTTTGCTGAGATTTCAGGCAACTCGTAGTTTTTAGGTATCTTGGCAGGCCCTTTCCATGAAAGTGATTCTCGCCAGTCTCTGCTTAGGGCTACATCAACAGCAAACAAACCATAGAGATAGAACTTGAAACTGCTTTATTGTGTCAAGTTTCAAAGAGCTAGCTCAAACCGTGTTTGATTTAGAGTTCCAAATACATGTATCCCTATAGGAGAAAACAGAGTGAAACCTCAAAATGAAACCGGTTACTGCCAACGAACGGTTTAACCTAGAAGAACGAAAATTGGCAAGCCAAGTGGGATTGGTGTACTGATCATTACCTGAAAGTTTCATCAAGATTGGGTGAAAAAGTGTGTGCTGAGATTTCATGAAACTCGTAGTTTTTTGGAAGCTTGGCAGGCCCTTTCCATGAAAGTGATTTTCGCCAGTCTCTGCTTAGGGCTAAATCAACAGCAAACAAACCATAGAGATAGAACTTGAAACTGCTTTATTGTGTCACGTTTCAAAGAGCTAGCACAAACCGTGTTTGATTTAGAGTTCCAAATACATGTATCCCTATAGGAGAAAACAGAGTGAAACCTCAAAATGAAACCGGTTACTGCCAACGAACGGTTTAACCTAGAAGAACGAAATTTGGTGAGCTAACTGGGATTCGTGTACTGATCATTACCTGAAAGTTTCATCAAGATTGGGTGAAAAAGTGTGTGCTGAGATTTCAGGCAACTCCTAGTTTTTAGGTATCTTGGCAGGCCCTTTCCATGAAAGTGATTCTCGCCAGTCTCTGCTTAGGGCTACATCAACAGCAAAGAAACCATAGAGATAGAACTTGAAACTGCTTTATTGTGTCAAGTTTCAAAGAGCTAGCACAAACCGTGTTTGATTTAGAGTTCCAAATACATGTATCCCTATAGGAGAAAACAGAGTGAAACCTCAAAATGAAACCGGTTACTGCCAACGAACGGTTTAACCTAGAAGAACGAAAATTGGCAAGCCAAGTGGGATTGGTGTACTGATCATTACCTGAAAGTTTAATCAAGATTGGGTGAAAAAGTGTGTGCTGAGATTTCAGGTAACTCGTAGTTTTTTGGAAGCTTGGCAGGCCCTTTCCATGAAAGTGATTCTCGCCAGTCTCTGCTTAGGGCTAAATCAACAGCAAACAAACCATAGAGATAGAACTTGAAACTGCTTTATTGTGTCACGTTTCAAAGAGCTAGCACAAACCGTGTTTGATTTAGAGTTCCAAATACATGTATCCCTATAGGAGAAAACAGAGTGAAACCTCAAAATGAAACCGGTTACTGCCAACGAACGGTTTAACCTAGAAGAACGAAATTTGGCAAGCCAAGTGGGATTGGTGTACTGATCATTACCTGAAAGTTTCATCAAGATTGGGTGAAAAAGTGTGTGCTGAGATTTCAGGCAACTCGTAGTTTTTTGGAAGCTTGGCAGGCCCTTTCCATGAAAGTGATTCTCGCCAGTCTCTGCTTAGGGCTACATCAACAGCAAACAAACCATAGAGATAGAACTTGAAACTGCTTTATTGTGTCAAGTTTCAAAGAGCTAGCACAAACCGTGTTTGATTTAGAGTTCCAAATACATGTATCCCTATAGGAGAAAACAGAGTGAAACCTCAAAATTAAACCGGTTACTGCCAACGAACGGTTTAACCTAGAAGAACGAAATTTGGCGAGCTAAATGGGATTGGTGTACTGATCATTACCTGAAAGTTTCATCAAGATTGGGTGAAAAAGTGTGTGCTGAGATTTCAGGAAACTCGTAGTTTTTTGGAACCTTGGCAGGCCCTTTCCATGAAAGTGATTCTCGCCAGTCTCTGCTTAGGGCTACATCAACAGCAAACAAACCATAGAGATAGAACTTGAAACTGCTTTATTGTGTCAAGTTTCAAAGAGCTAGCACAAACCGAGTTTGATTTAGAGTTCCAAATACATGTATCCCTATAGGAGAAAACAGAGTGAAACCTCAAAATGAAACCGGTTACTGCCAACGAACGGTTTAACCTAGAAGAACGAAATTCGGCGAGCCAAGTGGGATTGGTGTACTGATCATTACCTGAAAGTTTCATCAAGATTGGGTGAAAAAGTGTGTGCTGAGATTTCGGGAAACTCGTAGTTTTTTGGAAGCTTGGCAGGCCCTTTCCATGAAAGTGATTCTCGCCAGTCTCTGCTTAGGGGTACATCAACAGCAAACAAACCATAGAGATAGAACTTGAAACTGCTTTATTGTGTCAAGTTTCAAAGAGCTAGCACAAACCGTGTTTGATTTAGAGTTCCAAATACATGTATCCCTATAGGAGAAAACAGAGTGAAACCTCAAAATGAAACCGGTTACTGCCAACGAACGGTTTAACCTAGAAGAACGAAATTTGGCGAGCCAAGTGGGATTGGTGTACTGATCATTACCTGAAAGTTTCATCAACATTGGGTGAAAAAGTGTTTGCTGAGATTTCAGGCAACTCGTAGTTTTTTGGAAGCTTGGCAGGCCCTTTCCATGAAAGTGATTCTCGCCAGTCTCTGTTTAGGGCTACATCAACCGCAAACAAACCATAGAGATAGAACTTGAAACTGCTTTATTGTGTCAAGTTTCAAAGAGCTAGCACAAACCGTGTTTGATTTAGAGTTCCAAATACATGTATCCCTATAGGAGAAAACAGAGTGAAACCTCAAAATGAAACCGGTTACTGCCAACGAACGGTTTAACCTAGAAGAACGAAATTTGGCGAGCTAAATGGGATTGGTGTACTGATCATTACCTGAAAGTTTCATCAAGATTGGGTGAAAAAGTGTGTGCTGAGATTTCAGGAAACTCGTAGTTTTTTGGAACCTTGGCAGGCCCTTTCCATGAAAGTGATTCTCGCCAGTCTCTGCTTAGGGCTACATCAACAGCAAACAAACCATAGAGATAGAACTTGAAACTGCTTTATTGTGTCAAGTTTCAAAGAGCTAGCACAAACCGTGTTTGATTTAGAGTTCCAAATACATGTATCCGTATAGAAGAAAACAGAGTGAAACCTCAAAATGAAACCGGTTACTGCCAACGAACGGTTTAACCTAGAAGAACAAAATTCGGCGAGCCAAGTGGGATTGGTGTACTGATCATTACCTGAAAGTTTCATCAACATTGGGTGAAAAAGTGTGTGCTGAGATTTCGGGAAACTCGTAGTTTTTTGGAAGCTTGGCAGGCCCTTTCCATGAAAGTGATTCTCGCCAGTCTCTGCTTAGGGCTACATCAACAGCAAACAAACCATAGAGATAGAACTTGAAACTGCTTTATTGTGTCAAGTTTCAAAGAGCTAGCACAAACCGTGTTTGATTTAGAGTTCCAAATACATGTATCCCTATAGGAGAAAACAGAGTGAAACCTCAAAATGAAACCGGTTACTGCCAACGAACGGTTTAACCTAGAAGAACGAAATTTGGCGAGCCAAGTGGGATTGGTGTACTGATCATTACCTGAAAGTTTCATCAACATTGGGTGAAAAAGTGTTTGCTGAGATTTCAGGCAACTCGTAGTTTTTTGGAAGCTTGGCAGGCCCTTTCCATGAAAGTGATTCTCGCCAGTCTCTGCTTAGGGCTACATCAACAGCAAACAAACCATAGAGATAGAACTTGAAACTGCTTTATTGTGTCAAGTTTCAAAGAGCTAGCACAAACCGTGTTTGATTTAGAGTTCCAAATACATGTATCCCTATAGGAGAAAACAGAGTGAAACCTCAAAATGAAACCGGTTACTGCCAACGAACGGTTTTACCTAGAAGAACGAAATTTGGCGAGCTAACTGGGATTGGTGTACTGATCATTACCTGAAAGTTTCATCAAGATTGGGTGAAAAAGTGTTTGCTGAGATTTCAGGCAACTCGTAGTTTTTAGGTATCTTGGCAGGCCCTTTCCATGAAAGTGATTCTCGCCAGTCTCTGCTTAGGGCTACATCAACAGCAAAGAAACCATAGAGATAGAACTTGAAACTGCTTTATTGTGTCAAGTTTCAAAGAGCTAGCTCAAACCGTGTTTGATTTAGAGTTCCAAATACATGTATCCCTATAGGAGAAAACAGAGTGAAACCTCAAAATGAAACCGGTTACTGCCAACGAACGGTTTAACCTAGAAGAACGAAAATTGGCAAGCCAAGTGGGATTGGTGTACTGATCATTACCTGAAAGTTTCATCAAGATTGGGTGAAAAAGTGTGTGCTGAGATTTCATGAAACTCGTAGTTTTTTGGAAGCTTGGCAGGCCCTTTCCATGAAAGTGATTTTCGCCAGTCTCTGCTTAGGGCTAAATCAACAGCAAACAAACCATAGAGATAGAACTTGAAACTGCTTTATTGTGTCACGTTTCAAAGAGCTAGCACAAACCGTGTTTGATTTAGAGTTCCAAATACATGTATCCCTATAGGAGAAAACAGAGTGAAACCTCAAAATGAAACCGGTTACTGCCAACGAACGGTTTAACCTAGAAGAACGAAATTTGGTGAGCTAACTGGGATTCGTGTACTGATCATTACCTGAAAGTTTCATCAAGATTGGGTGAAAAAGTGTGTGCTGAGATTTCAGGCAACTCGTAGTTTTTAGGTATCTTGGCAGGCCCTTTCCATGAAAGTGATTCTCGCCAGTCTCTGCTTAGGGCTACATCAACAGCAAAGAAACCATAGAGATAGAACTTGAAACTGCTTTATTGTGTCAAGTTTCAAAGAGCTAGCACAAACCGTGTTTGATTTAGAGTTCCAAATACATGTATCCCTATAGGAGAAAACAGAGTGAAACCTCACAATGAAACCGGTTACTGCCAACGAACGGTTTAACCTAGAAGAACGAAAATTGGCAAGCCAAGTGGGATTGGTGTACTGATCATTACCTGAAAGTTTAATCAAGATTGGGTGAAAAAGTGTGTGCTGAGATTTCAGGTAACTCGTAGTTTTTTGGAAGCTTGGCAGGCCCTTTCCATGAAAGTGATTCTCGCCAGTCTCTGCTTAGGGCTAAATCAACAGCAAACAAACCATAGAGATAGAACTTGAAACTGCTTTATTGTGTCACGTTTCAAAGAGCTAGCACAAACCGTGTTTGATTTAGAGTTCCAAATACATGTATCCCTATAGGAGAAAACAGAGTGAAACCTCAAAATGAAACCGGTTACTGCCAACGAACGGTTTAACCTAGAAGAACGAAATTTGGCAAGCCAAGTGGGATTGGTGTACTGATCATTACCTGAAAGTTTCATCAAGATTGGGTGAAAAAGTGTGTGCTGAGATTTCAGGCAACTCGTAGTTTTTTGGAAGCTTGGCAGGCCCTTTCCATGAAAGTGATTCTCGCCAGTCTCTGCTTAGGGCTACAACAACAGCAAACAAACCATAGAGATAGAACATGAAACTGCTTTATTGTGTCAAGTTTCAAAGAGCTAGCACAAACCGTGTTTGATTTAGAGTTCCAAATACATGTATCCCTATAGGAGAAAACAGAGTGAAACCTCAAAATGAAACCGGTTACTGCCAACGAACGGTTTAACCTAGAAGAAGGAAATTTGGCGAGCCAAGTGGGATTGGTGTACTGATCATTACCTGAAAGTTTCATCAACATTGGGTGAAAAAGTGTTTGCTGAGATTTCAGGCAACTCGTAGTTTTTTGAAAGCTTGGCAGGCCCTTTCCATGAAAGTGATTCTCGCCAGTCTCTGCTTAGGGCTACAACAACAGCAAACAAACCATAGAGATAGAACTTGAAACTGCTTTATTGTGTCAAGTTTCAAAGAGCTAGCACAAACCGTGTTTGATTTAGAGTTCCAAATACATGTATCCCTATAGGAGAAAACAGAGTGAAACCTCAAAATGAAACCGGTTACTGCCAACGAACGGTTTAACCTAGAAGAACGAAATTTGGCGAGCCAAGTGGGATTGGTGTACTGATCATTACCTGAAAGTATCATCAAGATTGGGTGAAAAAGTGTTTGCTTAGATTTCAGGCAACTCGTAGTTTTTTGGAAGCTTGGCAGGCCCTTTCCATGAAAGTGATTCTCGCCAGTCTCTGCTTAGGGCTACATCAACAGCAAACAAACCATAGATAGAACTTGAAACTGCTTTATTGTGTCAAGTTTCAAAGAGCTAGCACAAACCGTGTTTGATTTAGAGTTCCAAATACATGTATCCCTATAGGAGAAAAAAGAGTGAAACCTCAAAATGAAACCGGTTACTGCCAAGGAACGGTTTAACCTAGAAGAACGAAATTTGGCGAGCCAAGTGGGATTGGTGTACTGATCATTTCCTGAAAGTTTCGTCAAGATTGGGTGAAAAAGTGTGTGCTGAGATTTCAGGCAACTCGTAGTTTTTTGGAAGCTTGGCAGGCCCTTTCCATGAAAGTGATTCTCGCCAGTCTCTGCTTAGGGCTACATCAACAGCAAACAAACCATAGAGATAGAACTTGAAACTGCTTTATTGTGTCAAGTTTCAAAGAGCTAGCACAAACCGTGTTTGATTTAGAGTTCCAAATACATGTATCCCTATAGGAGAAAACAGAGTGAAACCTCAAAATGAAACCGGTTACTGCCAACGAACGGTTTAACCTAGAAGAACGAAATTTGGTGAGCCAAGTGGGATTGGTGTACTGATCATTACCTGAAAGTATCATCAAGATTGGGTGAAAAAGTGTTTGCTTAGATTTCAGGCAACTCGTAGTTTTTTGGAAGCTTGGCAGGTCCTTTCCATGAAAGTGATTCTCGCCAGTCTCTGCTTAGGGCTACATCAACAGCAAACAAACCATAGATAGAACTTGAAACTGCTTTATTGTGTCAAGTTTCAAAGAGCTAGCACAAACCGTGTTTGATTTAGAGTTCCAAATACATGTATCCCTATAGGAGAAAAAAGAGTGAAACCTCAAAATGAAACCGGTTACTGCCAAGGAACGGTTTAACCTAGAAGAACGAAATTTGGCGAGCCAAGTGGGATTGGTGTACTGATCATTTCCTTAAAGTTTCATCAACATTGGGTGAAAAAGTGTGTGCTGAGATTTCAGGCAACTCGTAGTTTTTTGGAAGCTTGGCAGGCCCTTTCCATGAAAGTGATTCTCGCCAGTCTCTGCTTAGGGCTACATCAACAGCAAACAAACCATAGAGATAGAACTTGAAACTGCTTTATTGTGTCAAGTTTCAAAGAGCTAGCACAAACCGTGTTTGATTTAGAGTTCCAAATACATGTATCCCTATAGGAGAAAACAGAGTGAAACCTCAAAATGAAACCGGTTACTGCCAACGAACGGTTTAACCTAGAAGAACGAAATTTGGCGAGCCAAGTGGGATTGGTGTACTGATCATTACCTGAAAGTATCATCAAGATTGGGTGAAAAAGTGTTTGCTTAGATTTCAGGCAACTCGTAGTTTTTTGGAAGCTTGGCAGGTCCTTTCCATGAAAGTGATTCTCGCCAGTCTCTGCTTAGGGCTACATCAACAGCAAACAAACCATAGATAGAACTTGAAACTGCTTTATTGTGTCAAGTTTCAAAGAGCTAGCACAAACCATGTTTGATTTAGAGTTCCAAATACATGTATCCCTATAGGAGAAAACAGAGTGAAACCTCAAAATGAAACCGGTTACTGCCAACGAACGGTTTAACCTAGAAGAACGAAATTTGGCGAGCCAAGTGGGATTGGTGTACTGATCATTACCTGAAAGTTTCATCAAGATTGGGTGAAAAAGTGTGTGCTGAGATTTCAGGCAACTCGTAGTTTTTTGGAAGCTTGGCAGGCCCTTTCCATGAAAGTGATTCTCGCCAGTCTCTGCTTAGGGCTACATCAACAGCAAACAAACCATAGAGATAGAACTTGAATCTGCTTTATTGTGTCAAGTTTCAAAGAGCTAGCACAAACGGTGTTTGATTTACAGTTCCAAATACATGTATCCCTATAGGAGAAAACAGAGTGAAACCTCAAAATGAAACCGGTTACTGCCAACGAACGGTTTAACCTAGAAGAACGAAATTTGGCGAGCCAAGTGGGATTGGTGTACTGATCATTACCTGAAAGTTTCATCAAGATTGGGTGAAAAAGTGTGTGCTGAGATTTCAGGCAACTCGTAGTTTTTTGGAAGCTTGGCAGGCCCTTTTTATGTAAGTGATTCTCGCCAGTCTCTGCTTAGGGCTACATCAACAGCAAACAAACCATAGAGATAGAACTTGAAACTGCTTTATTGTGTCAAGTTTCAAAGAGCTAGCACAAACCGTGTTTGATTTAGAGTTCCAAATACATGTATCCCTATAGGAGAAAACAGAGTGAAACCTCAAAATGAAACCGGTTACTGCCAATGAACGGTTTAACCTAGAAGAACGAAATTTGGCGAGCCAAGTGGGATTGGTGTACTGATCATTACCTGAAAGTTTCATCAAGATTGGGTGAAAAAGGGTGTGCTGAGATTTCAGGCAACTCGTAGTTTTTTGGAAGCTTGGCAGGCCCTTTCCATGAAAGTGATTCTCGCCAGTCTCTGCTTAGGGCTACATCAACACCAAACAAACCATAGAGATAGAACTTGAAACTGCTTTATTGTGTCAAGTTTCAAAGAGCTAGCACAAACCGTGTTTGATTTAGAGTTCCAAATACATGTATCCCTATAGGAGAAAACAGAGTGAAACCTCAAAATGAAACCGGTTACTGCCAACGAACGGTTTAACCTAGAAGAACGAAATTTGGCGAGCCAAGTTGGATTTGTGTACTGATCATTACCTGAAATTTTAATCCAGATTGGGTGAAAATGGGTGTGCTGAGATTTCAGGCAACTGGTAGTTTTTTGGAAGCTTGGCAGGCCCTTTCCATGAAAGTGATTCTCGCCAGTCTCTGCTTAGGGCTACATCAACAGCAAACAAACCATAGAGATAGAACTTGAAACTGCTTTACTGTGTCAAGTTTCAAAGAGCTAGCACAAACCGTGTTTGATTTAGAGTTCCAAATACATGTATCCCTATAGGAGAAAACAGAGTGAAACCTCAAAATGAAACCGGTTACTGCCAACGAACGGTTTAACCTAGAAGAACGAAATTTGGCGAGCCAAGTGGGATTGGTGTACTGATCATTACCTGAAAGTTTCATCAAGATAGGGTGAAAAAGTGTGTGCTGAGATTTCAGGCAACTCGTAGTTTTTTGGAAGCTTGGCAGGCCCTTTCCATGAAAGTGATTCTCGCCAGTCTCTGCTTAGGGCTACATCAACAGCAAACAAACCATAGAGATAGAACTTGAAACTGCTTTATTGTGTCAAGTTTCAAAGAGCTAGCACAAACCGTGTTTGATTTAGAGTTCCAAATACATGTATCCCTATAGGAGAAAACAGAGTGAAACCTCAAAATGAAACCGGTTACTGCCAACGAACGGTTTTACCTAGAAGAACGAAATTTGGCGAGCTAACTGGGATTGGTGTACTGATCATTACCTGAAAGTTTCATCAAGATTGGGTGAAAAAGGGTGTGCTGAGATTTCAGGCAACTCGTAGTTTTTTTGGAAGCTTGGCAGGCCCTTTCCATGAAAGTGATTCTCGCCAGTCTCTGCTTAGGGCTACATCAACAGCAAACAAACCATAGAGATAGAACTTGAAACTGCTTTATTGTGTCAAGTTTCAAAGAGCTAGCACAAACCGTGTTTGATTTAGAGTTCCAAATACATGTATCTGTATAGGAGAAAACAGAGTGAAACCTCAAAATGAAACCGGTTACTGCCAACAAACGGTTTTACCTAGAAGAACGAAATTTGGGGAGCTAACTGGGATTGGTGTACTGATCATTACCTGAAAGTTTCATCAAGATTGGGTGAAAAAGTGTGTGCTGAGATTTCAGGCAACTCGTAGTTTTTAGGTATCTTGGCAGGACCTTTCCATGAAAGTGATTCTCGCCAGTCTCTGCTTAGGGCTACATCAACAGCAAAGAAACCATAGAGATTGAACTTGAAACTGCTTTATTGTGTCATGTTTCAAAGAGCTAGCACAAACCGTGTTTGATTTAGAGTTCCAAATACATGTATCCCTATAGGAGAAAACAGAGTGAAACCTCAAAATGAAACCGGTTACTGCGAACGAACGGTTTAACCTAGAAGAACGAAACTTGGCGAGCCAAGTGGGATTGGTGTACTGATCATTACCTGAAAGTTTCATCAAGATTGGGTGAAAAAGTGTGTGCTGAGATTTCAGTAAACTCGTAGTTTTTTGGAAGCTTGGCAGGCCCTTTCCATGAAAGTGATTCTCGCCAGTCTCTGCTTAGGGCTACATCAACAGCAAAGAAACCATAGAGATAGAACTTGAAACTGCTTTATTGTGTCAAGTTTCAAAGAGCTAGCACAAACCGTGTTTGATTTAGAGTTCCAAATACATGTATCCCTATAGGAGAAAACAGAGTGAAACCTCAAAATGAAACCGGTTACTGCCAACGAACGGTTTTACCTAGAAGAACGAAATTTGGCGAGCTAACTGGGATTGGTGTACTGATCATTACCTGAAAGTTTCATCAAGATTGGGTGAAAAAGTGTGTGCTGAGATTTCAGGCAACTCGTAGTTTTTAGGTATCTTGGCAGGCCCTTTCCATGAAAGTGATTCTCGCCAGTCTCTGCTTAGGGCTACATCAACAGCAAACAAACCATAGAGATAGAACTTGAAACTGCTTTATTGTGTCAAGTTTCAAAGAGCTAGCACAAACCGTGTTTGATTTAGAGTTCCAAATACATGTATCCCTATAGGAGAAAACAGAGTGAAACCTCAAAATGAAACCGGTTACTGCCAACGAACGGTTTAACCTAGAAGAACGAAATTTGGCGAGCCAAGTGGGATTGGTGTACTGATCATTACCTGAAAGTTTCATCAAGATTGGGTGAAAAAGTGTGTGCTGAGATTTCAGGAAACTCGTAGTTTTTTGGAAGCTTGGCAGGCCCTTTCCATGAAAGTGATTCTCGCCAGTCTCTGCTTAGGGCTAAATCAACAGCAAAAAAACCATAGAGATAGAACTTGAAACTGCTTTATTGTGTCACGTTTCAAAGAGCTAGCACAAACCGTGTTTGATTTAGAGTTCCAAATACATGTATCCCTATAGGAGAAAACAGAGTGAAACCTCAAAATGAAACCGGTTACTGCCAACGAACGGTTTAACCTAGAAGAACGAAATTTGACGAGCCAAGTGGGATTGGTGTACTGATCATTACCTGAAAGTTTCATCAAGATTGGGTGAAAAAGGGTGTGCTGAGATTTCAGGCAACTCGTAGTTTTTTGGAAGCTTGGCAGGCCCTTTCCATGAAAGTGATTCTCGCCAGTCTCTGCTTAGGGCTACATCAACAACAAACAAACCATAGAGATAGAACTTGAAACTGCTTTATTGTGTCAAGTTTCAAAGAGCTAGCACAAACCGTGTTTGATTTAGAGTTCCAAATACATGTATCCCTATAGGAGAAAACAGAGTGAAACCTCAAAATGAAACCGGTTACTGCCAACGAACGGTTTAACCTAGAAGAACGAAATTGGGCGAGCCAAGTGGGATTGGTGTACTGATCATTACCTGAAAGTTTCATCAAGATTGGGTGAAAAAGTGTTTGCTGAGATTTCAGGCAACTCGTAGTTTTTTGAAAGCTTGGCAGGCCCTTTCCATTAAAGTGATTCTCGCCAGTCTCTGCTTAGGGCTACATCAACAGCAAACAAACCATAGAGATAGAACTTGAAACTGCTTTATTGTGTCAAGTTTCAAAGAGCTAGCACAAACCGTGTTTGATTTAGAGTTCCAAATACATGTATCCCTATAGGAGAAAACAGAGTGAAACCTCAAAATGAAACCGGTTACTGCCAACGAACGGTTTAACCTAGAAGAACGAAATTTGGCGAGCCAAGTGGGATTGGTGTACTGATCATTACCTGAAAGTTTCATCAAGATTGGGTGAAAAAGTGTTTGCTGAGATTTCAGGCAACTCGTAGTTTTTTGAAAGCTTGGCAGGCCCTTTCCATGAAAGTGATTCTCGCCAGTCTCTGCTTAGGGCTACAACAACAGCAAACAAACCATAGAGATAGAACTTGAAACTGCTTTATTGTGTCAAGTTTCAAAGAGCTAGCACAAACCGTGTTTGATTTAGATTCCAAATACATGTATCCCTATAGGAGAAAACAGAGTGAAACCTCAAAATGAAACCGGTTACTGCCAACGAACGGTTTAACCTAGAAGAACGAAATTTGGCGAGCCAAGTGGGATTGGTGTACTGATCATTACCTGAAAGTTTCATCAAGATTGGGTGAAAAAGGGTGTGCTGAGATTTCAGGCAACTCGTAGTTTTTTGGAAGCTTGGCAGGCCCTTTCCTTGAAAGTGATTGTCGCCAGTCTCTGCTTAGGGCTACATCAACAGCAAACAAACCATAGAGATAGAACATGAAACTGCTTTATTGTGTCAAGTTTCAAAGAGCTAGCACAAACCGTGTTTAATTTAGAGTTCCAAAAACATGTATCCCTATAGGAGAAAACAGAGTGAAACCTCAAAATGAAACCGGTTACTGCCAACGAACGGTTTAACCTAGAAGAAGGAAATTTGGCGAGCCAAGTGGGATTGGTGTACTGATCATTACCTGAAAGTTTCATCAAGATTGGGTGAAAAAGTGTTTGCTGAGATTTCAGGCAACTCGTAGTTTTTTGGAAGCTTGGCAGGCCCTTTCCATGAAAGTGATTCTCGCCAGTCTCTGCTTAGGGCTACAACAACAGCAAACAAACCATAGAGATAGAACTTGAAACTGCTTTATTGTGTCAAGTTTCAAAGAGCTAGCACAAACCGTGTTTGATTTAGAGTTCCAAATACATGTATCCCTATAGGAGAAAACAGAGTGAAACCTCAAAATGAAACCGGTTACTGCCAACGAACGGTTTTACCTAGAAGAACGAAATTTGGCGAGCTAACTGGGATTGGTGTACTGATCATTACCTGAAAGTTTCATCAAGATTGGGTGAAAAAGTGTGTGCTGAGATTTCAGGCAACTCGTAGTTTTTAGGTATCTTGGCAGGCCCTTTCCATGAAAGTGATTCTCGCCAGTCTCTGCTTAGGGCTACATCAACAGCAAACAAACCATAGAGATAGAACTTCAAACTGCTTTATTGTGTCAAGTTTCAAAGAGCTAGCACAAACCGTGTTTGATTTAGAGTTCCAAATACATGTATCCCTATAGGAGAAAACAGAGTGAAACCTCAAAATGAAACCGGTTACTGCCAACGAACGGTTTAACCTAGAAGAACGAAATTTGGCGAGCCAAGTGGGATTGGTGTACTGATCATTACCTGAAAGTTTCATCAAGATTGGGTGAAAAAGTGTGTGCTGAGATTTCAGGAAACTCGTAGTTTTTTGGAAGCTT
>NW_027523768.1:0-41239 GCF_052094955.1 Ictidomys tridecemlineatus | reverse complement strand
CAGACGTTGGAGACTATGGTATAGAAGGACAGTTACAGAGAGCAGAGGTGGGAGACTTGGGTGCTGAAGGACTGTTACAGAAAGCACAGGTTGGAGACTGAGGTGCAGAAGGATAGACACAGAGAGAAGAGGTTGGAGACTGGGGTTCAGAAGGACTGATACAGAAAGCAGAGTTTGGAAACTGGGGTGCAGAAGGACCGTTACAGAGAGCAGAGTTTGGTGACTGCGGTACAGAAGGATTGTTACAGAGAGCAGATACTGGAGACTGGGGAGCAGAAAGACTGTTGCAGAGAACAGAGTTCTGAGACAGGGGTTCCGCAGGACCCTTGCAGAAAGCAGAGGTTGGCGACTGGGGTCTAGAAGGAATGTTAGAGAGCAGAGTTTGGAAACTGGAGTGCAGAAAGATCTTACAGAGAGCACAGGTTGGAGACTGTGGTGCAGAAGGAATGGAATTAGAGCAGATTATGCTAAGTGAAGCTAGCCAAGCCCTAAAAAACAAATGTCAAATGTCTTCTTTGATATAAAGAGAGCCACTAAGAATAGAACAGGAAGGAAGAGCATGAGGAAAAGACTAACAGTAAACTAAGACGAATGGGAAAGGAAGAGAGAAGGGAAAACATATGGAAATGGTAGGAGACCTTCAGTGATACACAAAATTATAAGAGGTTATGAGGGGCAAGGGGGTGGGGGGAAAAAGGGGAGAGAATTGAACAACAGCAGAGGAGGTAGAGAGGGAAGATGGGAGGGGAGGGGAGGGGAGTGGGGATAGTAGGGGATAGGAAAGGTAGCAGAATACAACAGTCACTAATATGCCATTATGTAAAAATGTGAGTATGTAACAGAAGTGAGTCTGTATTATGTACTTGGGGAGTTCAAGACCCAATTGAGTCGAATGTATGAAAGATGATATGTCTTGAGCTCTGTAATGTTTTGAACAATCAATAAAAAAAAAGAGAGAGAGCAGAGTTTAGAGACTGGGGTGCAAAAGGACTGTTGTAGAGAGCAGAAGTTGGAGTCTGAGGTGGAGAAGAATCGTGGCAGAGAGAAGAGGTTGGAGACTGGGGTGCAGAAGGCCTGTTACACAGAGCAGAGTTTGGAGACTGGGTGGCAGAAGTTCTGTTAAAGAGAGCAGAGGTTAAAGACTGTTGTGCAGAAGGACTGTTACAGAGTGCAGATTTTAAAGACTTGGTTGCAGAAGAATGAAACTGAGGGCAGAGTTGTGATACTGAGGTGCAGAAGGACTGTTACAGAGAGCAGAGGTAGGAGACTGGGGTGCAGAAGGGTCATTGCAGAGAGCAGAGTTTTCAGACTGAGGTGCAGAATAACTGTGACAGAGAGCAGATGTTGGAGACTGGAGTGCAGAAAAACTGTTGCAGAGAGCAGATCTTGGAAACTAGAGTCCAGAAGAACTGTTGTAGAAAGCAGATGTTGGAGACTGGTGTGCAGAGAAACTGTTGCAGGAAGCAGAGGTTGGAGACTGAGGTGCGGCACTCCTGTTACAGAGAGCAGAATTTGGAGACTGAGTTGCTGAAGGACTCTGCAGAGATCAGAGGTTGGAGACTGAGATGCAGAAGGACTGACACGGAAAGCAGAGATTGGAGTCTGGGGTGCAGAAAGACCGTTATAGCGAGCAGAGTTTGGATATTGCAGTACAGGAGGACTGTTAGAGAGCAGAGGTGGAAGACTAGGGTGCAGAAGTACTGTAGCAGAGAGCATATGTTGGTAACTAGGGTGCAGAAGGACTGTTGCAGAGAGCAGAGTTTGGACACTGCGGTGTAGAATGACTCTTGCGGAGAGCAGAGGTTGGAGACAGGGGTGCAGAAGGACTGTTACACAAAGGAGAGCTTGGAGACAGGGGTGCAGAAGGATCTTACAGAGAGCAGAATTTGGAGACTGAGGTGCAGAAGGATCGTTGCAGAGAGCATAGCCTGGAAACTGGGGTGCAGAAGGCCTGCTATAGAGAGCAGAGATTTGAGACTGGCGTGCAGAAGGCCTGTTACAGAGAGGAGAGGTTGGAGACTGGGGTGCAGAAGGACTGTTACAGAGAGCAGAGTTTGGAGACTGGTTGGATGAAGGAACTTACAGAGAGCAGATGTTGAAGACCGACGTGCAGAAGGACTATTACAGAAAGAAGAGGTTGGAAATTGGGGTACAGAAGGATCATTACAGAGAGCAGAGTTTGGAGACTGCGGTATAGAAGGACTGTTACAGAGAGCAGAGGTTGGAGACTGGGGTGAAGAAGGACTTTTACAGAAAGCACAGGTTGGAGACTGAGGTGCAGAAGGATAGATAAAAAGAGCAGAGGTTGGAGACTGGGGTGAAGAAGGACTTTTACAGAAAGCACAGGTTGGAGACTGAGGTGCAGAAGGATAGATAAAAAGAGCAGAGGTTGGAGACTGGGTTCAGAAGGACTGATTCAAAAAAGCAGAGGTTGGAGACTGAGTTGTAGAAGTACCTTTACAGAGACTGGTGTGCAGAAGGATTGTTGCAGAGAGCAGAGGTTGGAGACTGAGGTGCAGAAGGATCATTGCAGAGAGCAGAAGTTCGAGACTGGGTGCAGAAGGATCGTTACATAGAGCAGAGTTTGGAGACTGGGGTTCAGAAGGACTTTTACAGAGAGCACAGGTTGGAGACTTGTGTGCAGAAGGAATGTTGAGAAGAGCAGAGGTTGCAGATTTGTTTGCAGAAGGACTGTTGCAGAAAGAAGAGGTTGGAGACTTAGGTGCAGAAGGACTGTTGCAGAGAGAAGAGGTTAAAGACTGGGGTACAGAAGGACTGTTACAGAGAGGAGACGTTGGGGACTGGGTTTCAGAAGGATCTTACAGTGAAAAGAGTTTGGAGACTGAGGTGCAGAAACAGTGTTACAGAGAGCGGAGTTTCGAGACTGAGGTGCAGAAGGATCTTTACAGAGAGCAGATGTTGGAGATTGGGGTGCAGACAAACTTTTACAGAGAACAATGTTTTGATACTGGGGTGAAGAAAAAATGTTGCCGAGTGCAGAGTTTGGAGACTGAGGTTCAGAAGGACTGTTGCAGAGAGCAGAGGTTTTAGACTGCAATGTAGAAGGACTGTTGCAGAGAGTAGAGTTTAAAAATTGGGGTCCAGAAGGAGTGTAGCAGAGAGCAGAGGTTGGAGACTAAGGTGCAGAAGTACAGTTACACAGAGCACAGTTTGGAGACTGGGGTGCAGAAGGACTGATGCAGAAAGCTGAAGTTGGAGACTCGGGTGTAGAAGTACCCATACCGAGAGCAGAGTTTGGAGAATGCAATACAGATGGACTGTTACAGAGAGCAGAGTTTGGAGACTGGGGTGGAGAGTGACTGTTGCATAGAGCAGATGTTGGAGACTGGAGTGCAAAAAGACTGCTGCAGAGAGTAGAGGATGGATACTGTGGTGCAGACGGACTGTTTTAGAGAGCAGAGGTTGCAGACTGAGTTGCAGAAGGATTGTTAGAGAGGGAAGAGTTTGGAGACGGTGGTGCAAAACGACTGATAGAGAACCTAGAGGTTGGATACTGGGGTGCATAAGGACCCTTACAGAGAACATAGGTTGGAGACGGCGGTACAGAAAGACTGTTACAGAGAGTCGAGGTTGGAGACTGGGGTGCAGAAGAACTTATATGGAGAACAAAGGTTGGAGACTGGGGTGCAGAAGGAACATTGGAGCGAGCAGAGTATGGAGACTAGGGTGTAGAAGGACTGTTGAAGAGAGCAGAGTTTTCAGACTTAGGTACAGAAGAACTGTTGCAGGAAGCAGATTTTGGAGACTGGGGTTCACAAGGACTGTTGCAGCGAGCAGAGGTTTGAGACTGGGGTGCAGAAGGATCGTTGCAGAGAGCACAGGTTAGAGACTGAGGTGCAGAAGAAATGTTGCGGAGAGCAGAGGTTGGAGGCTTGAGTGCAGAAGGACTGTTGCAGAGTGTGGAGTTTAGAGTCTGATGTGCAGAAGGATCGTTATAAAAAGCAGAGGTTGGAGAATGGGGTGCAGACGGACTTTTACATAGAGCACAGGTTTGATACTGGGAAGCAGAAGGAATGTTGAAGTGAGCAGAGGTTGGAGACTGGGATGCAGAAGTAGTGCTCCTGAAAGCAGAGGTTGGAGTCTGAGGTGCAGAAGGACTGTTACAGAGAGCACAGGTTGGAGACTGGGGTGCAGAAAGATTATTGCAGACAGTGGAGTTTTCAGACTAAGGTACAGAAGAAATGTTGCAGAGAGAAGATGTTGTAGACTGGGTTGCAGCGAGCAGAGGTTGGAGACTGGGGTGCAGAAAGATCGTTGCAGTGAGGAGACGTTAAAGACTGGGGTACAGATGGACTGATACAGAGAGCAGAGGTTGGAGACTGGAGTACAGAAGGCCTGTTACAGAGAGCACAATTTGGAGACTGGGGTGATGAAGGACTGTTACTGAGAGCAGAGTTTGAAGACTGGGTTGCAGAAAGATCTTAAAGAGAGCAGAGAATGGAGACTGAGGTGCAGAAGCACTGTTACAGAGAGTAGAAGTTGAAGACTGAGGTGCAGAAGGACCGTTGCAGAGCAGAGGTTGGAGACTGAGGTGCAGAAGGATTGTTACAGAGAGCAGAAGTTGGAGACAGGGGTGCAGAAGGACTGATGCAGAGAGTAGAGGTTTTAGACTGGGATGTACAAAGACTATTGCAGAGAGTAGAGGTTGGAGATTGGGGTTCAGAAGGACTGTAGCAGAGAGCAGAGGTTGGAGACTAAGGTGCAGAAGGACAGTTAAGCATAGCAGAGGTTGGAGACTGGGTTGTAGAAAGACTGACACAGAAATCAGAGGTTGGAAATTTGGGTGCAGAAGTACCCTTACAGAGAGCAGAGGTTGGAGAATGCAGTACCGAAGGACTGTTACAGAGAGCAAAGTTTGGAGACTGGGGTGCAGAATGACTGTTGCAGAGAGCAGATGTTGGAGACTAGGGTGCAAAAGGACTGTTGCAGAGAACAGAGAATGGAGACTGGGGTGCAGAAGGACTGTTGCAGAGAGCAGAGGTTGCAGACTGAGTGGCAGAAAGATGGTTACAGAGGGCAGAGTTTGGAGACTTTGGTTCAAACCACAGATACAGAAAGCACAGGTTCAATACTGGGGTGAATAAGACCCTTACAGAGAACAGAGGTTGGAGACTGTGGTATAGAAGGACTGTTACAGAGAGCAGAGGTTGGTGTCTGGTTTGCAGAAGGACTGTTACAGAGAACAGAGTTTTGAGACTGGGGTGCAGATGGATTATTGCAGAGAGCAGAGTTTTCAGACTGAGGTACAGAAGAACTGTTGCAGCAAGCAGATGTTGGAGACTGGGGTTCACAAGGACTGTTGCAGCTAGCAGAGGTTTCAGACTGGGGTGCACAAGGATCGTTGCAGAGAGCAAAGGTTAGAGACTGAGGTGCAGAAGGATTGTTACAGAGAGCAAATGTTGGCGACTGGGGTGCAGAAGGACTGTTGCTGAGAGCATAGGATTTAGACTGGGATGTAGAAGGACTGTTGCAGAGAGTAGAGGTTAGAGATTGGGGTCCAGAAGGACTGTAGCAGAGAGCAGATGTTGGAGACTAAAATGCAGAAGTACAGTTAAACAGAGCAGAGGTAGGAGACTGGGGTGCATACGGACTGACACAGAAAGCATAGGTTTGAGACTTGGGTGCAAAAGTCCATTACAGAGAGCAGAGGTTGTAGAATGCAATACAGAAAGACTGTTACAGAGAGCAAAGTTTGGAGACTGGGGTGGATAATGACTGTTGCAGAGAGCAGATGTTGGAGACTGGGGTACAAATGGACTGTTGCAGAGAGCAGAGGATGGATACTGGGGTGCAGAAGGACTGTTGCAGAGAGCAGAGGTTGCAGACTGAGTTGCAGAAGGACGGTTACAGAGGGTAGAGTTTGGTGACTGTGGTTCAAAACGACTAATACAGAAAGCAAAAGTTGGATACTGGGGTGCATAAGGACCCTTACAGAGAACAGAGTTTGGAGACTGGGGTGTAGAAGGACTGTTGCAGAAAACAGAGGTTGGAGACTGGGGTGCAGAAGGACCGTTGCAGAGAGCAGAATTTGGAAATAGGTTCCAGAAGGACTGTTACAGCGAGCAGGGGTTGGAGACTGGTGTGCAGAATGATCTTACAGAGAGCAGTGGTAGGAGACTGGGGTGCAGAAGGACTGTTTTAGAGAGAAGAGGTAGGAGACTGGGGTGCAGAAGGATCGTTGCAGAGAGTAGAGCTTGGAGACTGGGGTGCAGAAGGCCTGTTTCAGAGAGCAGATTTTAGAGACTGGGGTGCAGAAGGACTGTTACAGAGAGCAGAGTTTGCAGACTGGGTTTCAGAATGGTCTTCCAGAGAGCAGAGGTAAGAGACAGAGGTACAGAAAGACTGTTACAGAGAGCAGAGTTTGGAGACTTGGTACAGAGGAATTGTTGCAGAGAGCAGATTTTTCAGACTGAGGTACAGAAGAACTGTTGCAGAGGGGAGACGTTGGAGACTGGATTGCACAAGGACTGTTGCAGGGAGCAGATGTTGGTGACTGGGGTTAAGGAAGATCTTACAAAGAGCAGAGTTTGGAGACTGAGGTTCAGAAGCACTGTTACAGAGAGTAGAGGTTGGAGACTGAGGTGAGAAGGACCCTTGCAAAGAGCAGAGGTTGGAGACTGAATTGAAGAAGGATAGTTACAGAGAGAAGAGGTTGGAGACTGGGGTGCAGAAAAACTTTTGCTGAGAGCAGAGGGTGGAGCCTGGGGTGTAGAAGGACTGTTGCAGAGAGTAGAGGTTGGAGATTGGGGTGCAGAAGGACTGTTACAGAGAGCAGAGTTTGGAGACTGGGGTGGAGAAGGACTGTTGCAGAGAGCAGATGCTGGAGACTGGGGTGCAAAAGGAAAGCTGCAGAGAGCAGAAGATGGAGACTGGGGTGCAGAAATATCCTTGGGGCGAGCAGAGTATGGAGAATGGGGTTGTAGAAGGACTGTTACAGAGAGCAGAGGTTGGAGACTAGGGTTTAGAAGAACATTTTCAGAGAGCAGACGTTGGAGACTTGGATGAAGAAGAACTGTTGCATAGAGCAGAGGATGGAGACTGAGATGCAGAAGACAGTTACAGAAAGCAGAGTTTGAAGACTGGGGTGCAGGAGGACTGTAACAGAGAGCAGATTTGTATACTGGGGTGCAGAAGGATCGTTGCAGAGAGCAGAGTTTTGAGACTTGGGTTAAGAAGGATTTTTAGAGAGAGCAAAGGTTTGAGACTGTGTTGCAGAAGGACTGTTACTGAGAGCACAGGTTGGAGACTTGGGTCCAGAACGACTTTTACAGAGAGCACAGGTTAAAGACTGAGGTGCAGAAAAACTTTTACAGAGAGCAAAGTTAGGAGACTGGGGTGAAAAACGAGTGTTGCAGAGAGCAGAAGTTGGAGACTGAGGTGCAGAAGGACCCTTACAGAGAGCAGAAGTTGGAGACTGGTGTGCAGAGGAGTGTTACAGAGAGCAGAGGTTGGAGACAGGTGTGCAGAAGGATCTTACAGGGAGCATAGGTTGGAGACTGGGGTGCAAAAGGACTGTTGCTGAGAGCAGAGGTTGAAGACTGGGGTGGAGAATGATCATTGAAGAGAGAAGAGTTTGGAGACTGGTCGCAAAACGCTTGTTACATACAGCAGAGTTTGGAGACTGGGGTTAAGAAGGCCTGTTACAGAGAACAGTTTTTGGAGACTGGGGTGCAGAAGGACAGTTATAGAGATAAGAGTTCGGAGACTGGTTTGGAAAATAATCTTACAGAGAGCAGAGGTTAAATAATGAGGTACAGAAGGACTGTTAGAGAGAGCAGAGGTTTTAGACTGAGGTGCAGAAGGATCGTTGGAGAGAGCAGTGTTTGGAGACTGCAGTGCAGAAGGACTGATACCGAAAGCAGAGGTTTAAGACTGGGGTGCAGAAGGACCCTTACAGAGAATGGAGATTGGAGACTGAAAGACTCTTACATAGAGCAGACTTTGGAGAGTGGGGTGCAGTATGACTGTTGTAGAGAACAGAGGTTGGAGACTTGTTTACAAAAGGACCATTGCAGAAAGTAGATGTTGGAGACTGGGATTCAGAAGGATCTTATAGAGAGCAGAGATTTTACACTGAGCTGCAGAAGGACTGTGGCAGAGAGAAAAGGTTACATAGAGCAGATCTCGGAGACTTGGGAGCAGCAGGACTGTTGCAGAGGACAGAAGTTGGGGACTGGGGTGGAGAAGGAATGTTACAGAGAGCAGAGTCTGGAGACTGTGGTGCAGGAGGACTGCTGCAGAGAGCAGAAGTAGAACACTGGGGTCCAGAAGGATCGTGGCAGAGAGCAGATTTTAGAGACTGAGGTGCAGATGGACTGTTACTGAGTGCAGAGTTTGGATAGTGAGTTGCAGAAGAACAGTTACATAGAGCAGAGTTTTGAGACTGGTGTGCAGAAGGACTGTTACAGAGAGCAGAGGTTGAAGATTGGGGTTCAGATGGATCTTACAGAGAGCAGAGTTTGGAGACTGGGGTGCAAAAGGACAGTTGCAGAGAGCAGATGTTGGAGACTGGGATGTAGAAGAATCGTTGCAGAGAGAAGAGTTAGAGACTGGAGTGCATAAGGATCTTACAGAGAGCAGAGGTTGGTGAGTAGGGTACAGAAGGACTGTTGCCAAGAGCAGAGGTTGGAGACTCGTTTGGAGAAAAATTATTGCAGAGAGAAGAAGTTGGAGACTTGGGTTCTGAAGGCCTGTTACAGAGAGCAGAGGTTCGACTGGGTTGCAAAATTCTTGTTACAGAGAGCAGAAGTTGGAAACTATTCTGCAGAAGAACTGTTACAGAGAGCAACGTTTGGAGACTGGGTTGCAGAAGGGTCTTACAGAGAGCAGAGGTAGGAGACTGAGGTGCATAAGGATCATTGCAGAGAACAGAGTTTTTAGACTGATTTCCTGAAGTACTGTTGCAAAGAGCAGATGTTAGAGTCTGGTGTGCAGAAGGACTGTTGCAGAGAGCAGAGGTTGGAGAATGTGGTGCAGAAGAATCCCTGCAGAGAGCAGAGGTTGGAAAGTGAGGTGTAGAAGGATCCTTGGAGAGAGCAGAGTTTGGAGACTGGGGTTCAGAAGGATGGTTAAAAAGAGCAGAGGTTGGAGACTAAAGTGCATAAGGCCTGTTACAGAGAGCAGAGTTTTGAGACTGGGTTGGAGAAGTATCTTAGAGAGAGCAGAGGTTGTAGAATCAGGTGCAGAAAGACTGAAAAAGAGAGTAGATGTTGGAGACTGAGGTGCAGAAGCAACGTTGCAGAGTACAGAGTTTGGAGACTGAGGTGAAGAAGAATTGGTACAGATAGCAGAGGTTGGAGACTGGGTTGCAGAAGGAGTGTTTTAGATAGCGGATTTTGGAGACTAGGGTGCTGAAGGACTGTTATAGCGAGAAGAGGTTGGAGACTGAGGTGCAGAAGGACTGATACAGAAAGCAGAGATTGGAGTCTGGGGTTCAGAAAGACCGATAAAGAGAGCAGAGTTTGGATTCTGCAGTACAGGAGGACTGTTTCACAGGGCAGAGTTTGGAGACTGGGGTGCAGAAGGACTGTAAAAGAGAGCTGATGTTGGTAACTAGGGTGCCGGAGGAATGTTGCAGAGAGCAGAGTTTGGAGACTGGGGTTCAGAAAAACTGTTGCGGAGAGCAGAGGTTGGAGACTGACGTGCAGAAGGACTGTTGTAGAGATCAGAGTTTGGAGACTGGTGTGCAGTAGGATCATTGCAGAGAGCAGAGGTTAAAGACTGGGGTTCAGAAGGACTGTTACAGATAGCAGAATTTGGAGACTGGGGTGTAGAAAGACTGTTACAGAGAACAGAGTTTGGAGATTCAGGTGCAGACGGACTGTTACAGGAAGCAGAGTTTGGAAATTGGGATGCAAAAGGATCATTAAAGAGAGCAGAGGTTGAAGACTGTGGTATAGAACTGTTTCCAATAGTAGAGGTTGGAGACTGGTGTGCAGAAGGACTGTTACAGAAAGCAGAGGTTTGAGACTGAGGTGTAGTAGAAGTGTTACAGAGAACAGAGTTTGGAGACTAAGGTGCAGAAAGACTGTAACAGAAAGCAGAGGGTGAAAATTGGGGTGTAGAATGACGGTTAAAGGGAGCAGAGGTTAGGGACTGAGGTACAGAAGGACTGTTACAGAGAGAAGGTGGCAGAAGGACTGTTGCAGAGGACAGGAGTTGGAGACTGGGGTGGAGAAGGAATGTTACAGAGAGCAGAGTTTAGAAACTGGAGTGCAGAATGATTTTACATAGAGCAGAGGTTGGAGTCTGGAGATCTGATGGATCCTACAGAGAGCAGAGTTCAGAGACTGGTGTGCAAATGGACTGTTGCAGAGAGCAGATGTTGGAGACTGGGATGGAAAAGAATCGTTGCAGAGAGAAGAGGTTGGAGACTGGAGTGCATACGGATCTTACAGAGAGAAGACGTTGGTGACTAGGGTGCAGGACTATTGCAGAGAGCAGAAGTTGGAGACTGGGGTGGAGAAAAATTATTGCAGAGAAAAGAGGTTGGAGACTGTGGTTCTGAAGGCCTGTTACAGAGAGCAGAGTTTCGAGACTGGGTTGTAAAATTCCTGTTACAGAGAGCAGAGGTTGAAAACTATTCTGCAGAAGGACTGTTACAGAGAGCAGAGTTTGGAGACTTGATTTCAGAAGGGTCTGACAGAGAGCAGAGGTAGGACACTGAGGTGCAGAAGGATCATTGCAAAGAGCAGAGTTTTTAGACTGAGTTGCTGATGGACCTTTGCAGAGAGCAGATGTTGGAGACTGGTCTTTAGAAGGACTGTTGCAGAGCACAGAGGTTGGAGACTGGGGTGAAGAAGAATCGGTGCAGAGAGCAGAGGTTGGAGACTGGTGTGCAGAAGGATGCTACAGAGAGCAGAGTTTGGAGACTGGGTTAGAGAAGAATCCTACAGAGAGCAGAGGTTAAAGAATCAGGTGCAGAAAGACTGTTACAGAGAGTCGATTTTGGAGACTGAGGTGCAGAAGTAACGTTGCAGAGTACAGACATTGGAGACTGAGGTGCAGAAGAATTGTTACAGAGAGCAGAGTTTGGAGACTGGGGTGAAGAAGGACTGTTGCAGATAGCGGACTTTGGAGACTGGGGTGCATAAGGACTGTTATAGAGAGCAGAGGTGGGAGACTGGGTTGCAGAAGGACTGATACAGAATGCAGAGATTGGAGTCTGGGGTGTAGAAAGACCCTTACAGAGAGCAGAGGTTGAATTCTGCAGTACAGGATTAGTGTTACAGAGATCAGAGGTTGGAGACTGGGGTGGAGAAGGACTGTAAAAGAGAGCTGATGTTGGTAACTAGGGTGCCTAACGACTGTTGAAGAGAGCAGAGTATGGAGACTTGGGTGCAGAAGAACTGTTTCGGAGAGCAGAGGTTGGAGACAGCGGAGCAGAAGGATCTTACAGAGAGCAGAATTTGGAGACTGAGCTGCAGAAGGACTGTTGTAAAGATCAGAGATTGGAGACTGGAGTGCAGTAGGATCATTGCAGAGAGCAGAGGTTAAAGAGTGGGGTGCAGAAGGATCATTGCAGAGAGCAGAGGTTGGAGACTTGCATGCAGAAGGCCTGCTAAAAAGAGCAGATTTAGAGACGGGCGTGCAGAAGGCCTGTTACAGAAAAGAGAGTTTGGAGACTGGGGTCCAGAAGGACTGGTATAGAGAGCAGATTTTGAAGAAATGGTTGCCGAAGGATCTTACAGAGAGCTGAGGTTGGAGACTAAGGTGCAGGTGGACTGTTAAAGAGAGCAGTGGTTGGAGACTGGGGTGCAGAAGGATTGTGGAGAGGAGAGGTTTCAGACTGAGGTGCAGAAGTACTATTACAGAGAGCTGAGATTGAAGATTGAGGTGTAGAAAGACTGTACGGAGAGCAGAGTTTTGAAACTGAGGTGCAGAAAGACTGTTACAGAAAGCAGAGTTTGGAAATTGGGGTGCAGAAGGACCGTTTTAGAGAGCAGAGTTTGGAGACAAAGGTATAGAAAGAATGTTACAGAGAGCAGAGTTTTGAGACTTGAGTGCAGAAGGACTGTCACAGAAAGCACAGGTTGGAGACTGAGGTGAAGAAGGATGGACACAGAGAGCAGAGGTTGAGACTGGGGTTCAGAATGACTGATACAAAAACCAGAGGTTGAATACTGGGGTGAAGAAGGAATGTTAAAGAGAGAAGAGGTTGGAGACAGCAGTGCAGAAGGATCTTACAGAGAGCAGAATTTGGAGACTGAGCTGCAGAAGGACTGTTGTAGAGATCAGAGGTTGGAAACTGGGGTGCAGTAGGATCATTGCAGAGAGCAGAGGTTAAAGACCGAGGTGCAGAAGGATCCTTGCAGAAAGCAGAGGTTGGAGACTTGCGTGCAGAAGGCCTGATAAAGAGAGCAGATTTGGAGACTGGCGTGCAGAGGGCCTGTTACAGAGAAGAGAGGTTGGAGACTGGGGTGCAGAAGAACTGTACAGAGAGCAGATTTTGAAGAAAGGGTTGCTGAAGAATCTTACAGAGATCATAGGTTGGATAATGGAGTGCAGTAGAATCATTGCAGATACCAGAAGTTGGAGATTGTTATTAAGAAGGATCATTGCAGAGAGCAGAGTTTGGAGACTTGGGTGCAGAAGGCCTGCTACAGAGAGCAGAGTATGGAGACTGGCGTGCAGAAGGCCTCTTACAGAGAGGAGAGGTTGGAGACTGGGGTGCAGAAAAACTGTTACAGAGACCAGAGTTTGGAGACTGGTTTGTTGAAGGAACTTACAGAGAGCAGATGTTGGAGACTGAGGTGCAAGTGGACTGTTACAGAGAGCAGTGGTTGGAGACTGGGGTGCAGAAGAATCATGGAGAGCAGAGGTTTCAGACTGAGGTATAGAAGGACTGTTACAGAGAGCAGAGTTTAGAGACTGACGTGCAGAAGGTCTGTTACAGAAAGTAGAGGTTGGAAATTGGGGTGTAGAAGTACCCTTACAGAGAGCAGAGGTTGGAGACTGCGGTATAGAAGGACTGTTACAGAGAGCAGAGGTTGGAAACTGGGGAGCAAAATGACTGTTACAGAAAGCACTGGTTGAAAACTGAGGTGCAGAAGGATAGATACAAAGAGCAGAGGTTGGAGACTGAGGTTCAGAAAAACTGATTCAAAAAGCAGAGTTTGGAGACTGGGTTGCAGAAGGACCGTTACAGAGTGCAAAGGTTGGAAACTGTGGTGCATAAGGTCTGTGACAGAGAGCAGATCTCGGAAACTGTGGAGCAGAAGGACTGTTGCAGTGGACAGAGGTTTGAGACTGGGGTGGAAAGAAATTTTACAGAGAGCAGAGCTTGAAAAGTGGAGTGCAGAAAGATCTTACAGAGAGAAGAGTTTAGAGACTGTATTGCAGATGGACTGTTGCAGAGAGCAGATGTTGGAGACTGGGGTCCAGAAGGTTCTTTGCAGAGAGCAGAGTTTGGAGACTGGGGTGCAGTAGGACTGTTGCAGAGAGCAGATGTTGGAGACTAGGGTGGAAATGGACTGTTGCAGAGAGCAGATTTTAGAGACTGGTGTGCAGAAGGATTGTTACAGAGAGAAGGGGTTTGAGACTGAGGTGCAGTAGGACTGTTACAGAGAGCAGTGTTTGGAGACTGGGGTGCAGAAGGACTGTTAGAGAGAGCAGAGGTTGGAGACTGCGGTTCAGATGGATGTTACAGAGAGTTTGCAGACTGGGGTGCAAAAGGACAGTTGCAGAGAGCAGATATTCGAGAATTGGGTGAAGAAGAATCGTTGCAGAGAGAAGAGGTTGGAGACTGGGGTGCAGAAGGACTGTTTCAGAGATGAGAGGTTCGAGACTGGGAATTAGTAGGATCATTGCTGAGAGAAGAGGTTGGAGAGAGGCGTGCAGAATGATCGTTGCACAGAGCAGAGCTTGGAGACATTTGTGCAGAAGGTCTGTTACAGAGAGGAGAGGTTTGAGAGTGGGGTGCAGAAGAACTGTTATAGAGAGCAGTGTTTGGAGACTGAGTTGCTGAAGGATCTTACAGAGAGCAGAGGTTAAAGATTGAGCTGGAGGTGCACTGTTACAGAGAGAAGTGATTGGAGACTCAGGTGTAGAAGGACTGTTAGAGAGAGCAGAGTTTGGAGACTCAGGTGCAGAGAAACTGTTACAGGAAGCAGAGTTTGGAAATTAAGGTGCAGAAGGACCGTTACAGAGAGCAGATTTTGGAGACTGCTGTATAGGACTGTTACCTAGAGCAGAGGTTAAAGACTGGAGTGCAGAAGGAGTCTTACATAGAGAATAGGTTGGAGACTGAGGTGCAAAGGATAGATACAGAGAACAGATTTTGGAGACTGGGGTTCAGGCAGACTGATACAGAAAGCAGAGGTTGGAGACTGGGGTGTAGAAGGACCTTTACAAAGAGCAGAGGTTGGAGACTGCGAAACAGAAGGACTGTTACAGAGAACAGATCTCGGAGACTGGGGAGCAGAAGGACTGTTGCAGAGAGCTGAGGTTGAAGACTGGGGTGGAGAAGGAATGTTATAGACAGCAGAGTTTGGAAACTAGAGTGCAGAAGGATCTTATAGAGAGCAGAGTCTGGAGACTGTGCTGCAGAAGGACTGTTACTAAGAGCAGAGGTTGGAAACTGGGGTCCAGAAGGATCGTTGTAGAGAGCAGAGTTTGGAGACTGGGGTGCAGAAAGAGTGTTGCAGAGAGCAGATGTTGAAGACTGGGGTGCAGAAGGACTGTTGCAGAGAGCAGAGGTATGAGAGTGAAGTACAGAAGGACTGTTACAGAGAGTGGTGTTTGGAGAATGAGGTGCAGAAGGAAGGTTGCAGAGAACAGAGTTTGGAGACAGAGGTGCAGAATAATTGTTATAGAAAGCAGAGTTTGGAGACTGGGTGCAGAAGGACTGTTGCACAGAGAAGAGGTTGGAGACTGGGGAGCTGAAGGACTGTTGCAGAAGACAGAGCTTGGAGACTGCGGTGTTGCAGGACATTTGCAGAAAGCAGAGGTTAAAGAATGGGGTGGAGAAATAATGTTACAGAGAGCAGAGTTTGGATACCTTGGTGCAGAAGCACCGTTGCAGAGAGCACAGGTTGGAGACTGAGGTGCAGAAGGACTGTTGCAGAGATCAGAAGTTGGAGAGTGGGGTGTAGTTGGATCATTGCAGAGAGCAGATTTTGGAGAATGGGGTGCAGAAGGCTTGCTACAGAGAGAAGAGTTTGGAGACTGGCTTGCAGAAGGCCTGTTACAGAGAGGAGAGGTTGGAGACTGAGGTGCAGGTGGACTCTTATACAGAGCAGTGTTTGGAGACTGCGGTGCAGAAGGATCATGCAGAGAGCAGAGATGTCAGACTGAGGTGCAGAAGGACTGATTCAGAGAGCAGACGTAGGGGATTGAGGTGTAGAAGGACTGTTACAGAGAGGAGAGTTTGTAGACTCAGGTGCAGAAGGACTGTTACAGAAAGCAGAGTTCCGAAATTGGGCTGCAGAAGGACCATTACAGAGAGCAGAGGTTTGAGACTGCGGTATAAGTCTGTTACCGAGAGCAGAGGTTTGAGACTGGGGTGCAGAAGGACTCTTACATAGAGCACAGGTTATAGAATAAGGTGCAGAAGGACAGATACAGAGAACAGAGGTTGCAGACTGGCATTCAGGCAGACTGATACAGAAAGCAGAGATGGAGACTGTGCTGTAGAAGGATTGTTACAAAGAGCAGAGGTTGGAGACTGCGGTACAGAAGGCCTGTTACAGAGAGCAGATCTCGGATTATGGGGAGCAGAAAAAATGTTGCAGAGGACAGAGTTTGGAGACTGGGGTGGAGAAGAAATGTAACAGAGAGCAGAGTTTGAAAACTGCAGTGCAGAAAGATCTTACATAGAGCAAAGTTTGGAGACTGTGGTGCAGAAGGACTGTTGCAAAGAGCAGACATTAGAGACTGGGTTCCAGAAGGATTGTTCAAGAGAGCAGATTTTAGAACCTGGGGTAAAGAAGAACTGTTACACAGAGCAGAGGTTGGAGACTGAGGTGCAGAAAGACTGTTAGAGAGAGCAGAGTTTGGAGACTGGGGTGCAGAAGGACTATTACAGAGAGTCGAGTTTGGAGACTGGGGATCAGATGGATCTACAGAGAGCAGAGTTTGGATACTGAAGTGCAGAAGGATCTTACAGAGAGCAGAGGTTGGATACTTTGGTGCAGAAGGACTGTTGAAGAGAGCAGTGTTTGGAGACTGGGGTGGAGAATGATTTTTGCAGAGAGCAGAGGTTTGAGACTAGGGTGCAGAAGGACTGTTGCAGAGAGCAGAGTTTGGAGACTGGAGTGCAGAAGGACTGTTGCGGAGAGCAGAGGTTGGAGTCTGACGTGCAAAATTCTTGTTACATAGAGCAGAGGTTGGAGACTGAGGGGCAGAAAAAGTGTTACAGAGAGCAGAGTTTGCAGACTGGGATGCAGAAGGACTGTTGCAAAGCGAAGACGTTGGAGACTGGGGTGCAGAAGGATTGTTGCAGAGATCAGAGTTTGGAGACTGGGGTGCAGAAGGACTGTTACAGAGAGCAGAGTTTGGAGACTGGGGTGCAGAAGGATTGTTGCAGAGATCAGAGTTTGGAGACTGGGGTGCAGAAGGACTGTTACAGAGAGCAGAGGTTGGATACTGAGGTGCAGAAAGACTCTTAGAGAGAGCAGAATTTGGAGACTAGGGTGCAGAATAATTGATACAGAAAGCAGAGTTTGGAGTATGTGCTTCAGAAAGACCTTTACAGAGAGCAGAGTTTGAAGACTGCAGTAGAGAAGAACTGTTGCATAGGGAAAAGGTTGGAGACTGAGTTGCAGAAGGATAGATACAGAGAACAGAGGTTGGAGACTTGGGTTCAGAAAGACTTATACAGGAAGCAGAGTTTGGAGACTGGGGTGTAGAAGGACTGTTACAGAGAGCAGAGTTTGGAGACTCATGTGCAGAAGGACTGTTACAGGAAGCAGAGTTTTGAAATTGGGGTGCAGAAGGACTTTTACAGAGAGCAGATGTCGGAGACTGTGGTATAGGACTGTTATCCAGAACAGATGTTGGGGACTGGGGTGCAGAAAGACTCTTACATAGAGCACAGGTTGGAGACTGAGGTGCAGAAGGATAGATACAGAAAAGAGACGTTGGAGACTGGGGTTCAGACAGACTGATACAGAAAGCAGAGGTTGGAGACTGGGGTGTAGAAGGACCGTTACGAAGAGCAGAGGTTGGAGACTGCGGTACAGAAGGACTGTTACAGAGAGCAGATGTTCGAGACTGGGGAGCAGAAGGACTGTTGCAGAGGACAGACGTTGGAGAATGGGGTGGAGAAGGAATGTTACAGAGAGCAGAGTTTGGAAACTGGAGTGCAGATAGATCTTACAGAGATCAGAGGTTGGAGACTGTGGTGCAGAAGAACTGTTGCAAAGAGCAGACATTGGAGACTGGGGTCCAGAATAATCGTTGAAGAGAGCAGAGTTTGGAGACTGGGGTGCAGAAGGACTATTACAGAGACAAGAGATTGGAGACTGTTGTGCGGAAGGACTGTTGCAGAGAGCAGTTGTTAGAGACAGTGGTGTAGAAGAATCGTTGCAGAGAGAAGAGGTTGGAGACTGTAGTGCAGAAGTACTCTTACAGAGTGCAGAGTTTAAAGACTTGGTTGCAAAAGGATATTACAGAGAGCAGAGTTGAAAGACTGAGGTGCAGAAAGATTGTTAGAGAGAGCAGAGGTAAGAGACTGAGGTGCAGAAGGACTGTTACAAAGAGCAGAATTTGGATACAGGGGTGCAGAAGCACCTTACAAAGAGCAGAATTTGGAGACTGAGGTGCAGAAGGACTGTTGCAGAGATCAGAAGTTAAAGAGTGGGGTGCAGTTGGATCATTGCAGAGAGCAGATTTTGGAGACTGGGGTGCAGAAGGCCTGCTACAGAGAGAAGAGTTTGGAGACTGGCTTGCAGAAGGCCTGTTACAGAGAGGAGAGGTTGGAGACTGAGGTGAAGGTGGACTCTTATACAGAGCAGTGTTTGGAGACTGGGGTGCAGAAGGATTGTGCAGAGAGCAGAGGTGTCAGACTGAGTTGCAGAAGGACTGTTACAGAGAGCAGACGTTGGGGATTGAGGTGTAGAAGGACAGTTACAGAGAGGAGAGTTTGGAGACTCAGGTGCAGAAGGACTGTTACAGAAAGCAGAGTTCCGACATTGGGCTGCAGAAAAACCATTACAGAGAGCAGAGGTTGGAGACTGCGGTATAAGTCTGTTACCAAGAGCAGAGGTTTGAGACTGGGGTGCAGAAGAACTCTTACATAGAGCACAGGTTAGAGACTAAGGTGCAGAAGGATAGATACAGAGAACAGAGGTTGCAGACTGGCGTTCAGACAGACTGATACAGAAAGCAGAGATGGAGACTGTGCTTTAGAAGGATCGTTACAAAGAGCAGAGGTTGGAGACTGCGGTACAGAAGGCCTGTTACAGAGAGCAGATCTCGGATTACGGGGAGCAGAAAAACTGTTGCAGAGGACAGAGTTTGGAGACTGGGGTGGAGAAGGAATGTAACAGAGTTTGGAAACTGCAGTGCAGAAAGATCTTACATAGAGCAGAGTTTGAAGACTGTGGTGCAGAAGGACTGTTGCAAAGAGCAGACATTAGAGACTGGGTTCCACAAGGATCGTTCAAGAGAGCAGATTTTAAAACCTGGGGTGAAGAAGGACTGTTACACAGAGCAGAGGTTGGAGACTGAGGTGCAGAAGGACTGTTAGAGACAGCAGAGTTTGGAGACTGGGGTGCAGAAGGACTGTTACAGAGAGTAGAGTTTGGAGACTGGGGTTCAGATGGATCTTACAGAGAGCAGAGTTTGGAGACTGGGGTTCAAAGGAGTGTTGCAGAGATCAGATGTTGGAGACTGGGGTGGAGAAGAATCGTTGCAGAGAGAAGACTGGGGTGCAGAATGTCTGTTATATAGAGCAGATGTTGGAGACTGTTTTGCAGAAGGACTTTTCCAGAGTGCAGAGTTTAAATACTGTGTTGCAGAAGAATCTTCCTGAGAGCAGAGTTGGGAGACTGAGGTGCTGAAGGACTGTTACAGAGAGCAGAGGTTGGAGACTATGGTGCAGAAGGGTAGTAGCAGACAGCAGGTTTTGAGACTGAGGTGCAGAAGAACTGTTTTAGAAAGCAGATGTTGGGGACTGGGGCACAGAAGGACTGTTGCAGAGAGCAGACTTTGGTAACTCTGGTGCAGAATGACTGTTGTGGAGAGCAGAGGTTGGAGACTGGGGTGCAAAAGGACTGTTCCAGAGAGCAGAGGTTGGAGACTCGGATTCAGAAGTTCTGTTACAGACAGCAAAGGTTGCATAGAGGGGTGCAGAAGTATCTTACAGAGAGCAAAATTTGGAGACTGACGTGCAGAAAGACAGTTGCAGAGATTAGAGGTTTGAGACTGAGGTGAACTATGTTCATTGCAGAGAGCAGATGTTCGAGACTGGGGTGCAGAATAATCGTTGCAGAGAGCAGATATTGGAGACTGGGGTGCAGAAGGCCTGCTACAGAGATAAGTGTTTGGAGACTGGGGTGCAGAAAGCCTGTAACAGGGAGAAAGTTTGGAAACTTGGGTCTAGATGGACACTTATAGATAGCAGAGTTTGGAGACTGGGTTGCTGAAGCAGAGGTGTCAGACTGAGGTTCAGTAGGACTGTTACAGAGAGCAGAGGTTGGAGGCTGCGGTGTAGAAGCACTGTTACAGAGAGCAGAGGATGGAGACTGGGGTGCAGAAGGAGCATTACAGAGAGCAGAGTTTTTAGATTGCTGACCAGAAGAACTGTTACAGAGAGCAGATGTTGGAGAATGGGGTGCAGAAGGTCTGTTACAGAGAGCAGAGTTTGGAGACTGAGGTGCAGTAAGATCATTACAGAGCAGAGGTTGAAGTCTGGGGTGCAGAAGGCCTGTTACAGAGAAAAGAGTTTGGAGACTGAGGTGAAGAAGAATTTTTACAAAGAGCAGAGTTTGGACACTAATGTGCAGAAGGACTGTTACAGAGAGCAAAGCTTGAAGACTGGGGTGAAGAAGGACTGTTGCAGAGACCAGAGGTTGGAGACTTAGATGCATAAGGATCACTACCAAGAGCAGAGGTTGGAGACTGGGGTGCAGCAGGACAGTTGCAGAGAGCACTGTTTGGAGACTGGGGTGCAGAAGAAATGTTGCAGAGAGCAGAGGTTTGAGACTGGGGTGAAGAAGGACTGTAGTGGAGAGCAGAGGTTGGAGACTGGGGTGCAGTAGGATCGTTGCTGAGAGCAGAGTTTGGAGACTGGGGTGTAGAAGGACTTTTGCAGAGAAAAGAGCTTGAAGACTGGGGTGCAGAAGAACTGTTGCAGAGAGCAAAATTTGGAGACTGAGGTTCAGAAGGACATTTACGGAGAGCAGAGTTTGGAGACTTGGGTGCAGAATAACTGATATGGAAAGTAGAGTTTGGAGTCTCGTGTGCAGAAGGACTCTTACAGAGAGCAGAGTTTAGAGCCTGGGGTGTAGAAAGACTTTTGCTGAGAACAGAGGTTGGATACTGGGGTGCAGAAGGAATGTTGCATAGAGCAGAAGTTGGAGACTGAGGTGCAGAAGTACTGTTATAGAGAGCAAAGTTTGGAACCCGGGGTGAAGAAGGATCTTACAGAGAGCAGAATTTGGAGAGTGGGGTGCAGAAGAACTGTTCAAAAGAGCAGAGGTTGGAGAGTGAGGTGCAGAAGGACTGTTACAGATAGAAGAGTTTGGAGACTGGGGTGCAGAATAACTGATATGGAAAGTAGAGTTTGGAGACTGGGGTGCAGAAAAAACGTTACAGACAGCAGAGATTAGAGTCTGCGGTACAGAACAACTGTTACAGAGAGCACAGTTTGGAGCCTGGGTTGCAGAATGACTGTTGCTGAGAATAGAGGATTGATACTGGGGTGCAGAAGGACCGTATCAGAGAGCAGAGTTTGGAGACTGAAGTGCAGAAGGACTGTTACAGAGAGCAAAGTTTGGAGACCGGTGTGAAGAAGGATATTACAGAGAGCAGAGGTTGGAGACTGGGTGCAGAAGGACTGTTGCAGAAAGCAGTGGTTGAAGACTGAGGTGGAGAAGGATTATTGCAGAGTGAAGAGGTTAGAGACTGGGGTGCACTAGGCCTATTACATAGAGCAGAGTTTGGAGACTCTGGTGCAGAAGACCTGCTACAGAGAACAGAGGTTAGAGACTGGTGTGCTGATGGATTGTTACAGATAGCAGAGAATGGAGACTAAGGTGCAGAAGGATTGTTACAGAGAGCAGAGATGGGAGACTGAAATGCAGAAGGACTCTTACAGAGAGCACGTTTGGAGACTGGGGTGCAGAAGTTTCATTGCGGAGAGCAGAGGTTGGATTTTGAGGGTCAGAAGGATCGTTGCAGAGAGCAGAGGTTTCAGACTGTGGTGCAGAAAGATCGTTACAGAGAGGAGAAGTTGGTGACTGGGGTGCAGAAGGACAGTTATAGAGAGCACCGATTGAGACTGGGGTGCAGAAGAAATGTTGCAGAGAGCAGAAGTTGGAGACTGGGTTTCAGAAGGACTCTTACTGAGAGCAGAGGTTGGAGAATGGGGTGAAGAAGAACTGATACAGAAAGCTGACGTTGGAGACTGGGGTGCAGAAAGATGATTACAGAGAGCACAGTTTTGAAAATGCGGTACAGAAGGACTGTTACAGAGAGAAGAGTTAAGATACTGGTGTGAAAAAGGACTGATCCAGAAAGTATAGGTTGGAGAATGGGGTTCAGAAGGCCTGTTGCAGAGAGAAGCGGTTAGAGACTGAGGTGCAGAAGGTTCATTAGAGAGAGCAGAGGTTGGACACTGAGGTGCAGAAGGACTGTTTCAGAGAGGAACGGTTGGAGACTGGGGTGCAGAAGGATTCTTACAGATAGCAGAGGAAGGAGACTGGGGTGCAGAAGAAAAGTTGCAGAGAGCAGAGGATGAAGACTCAGGTGAAGAAGGATTGTTACAGAGAGAAGAGGTTTGAAAATGGGTTGCAGAAGGCCTGTTACAGAGTGCAGAGTTTGGAGAGGGGGGTGCAGAAGGTTTGTTACAGAGAGCAGAGGTTGGAGACTGAGGTGCAGAAGGACTGTTACAGAGAGCAGAGGTTGAAGACTGGGGTGAAGAAGGATCGTTGTAAAGATCAGAGGTTTCAGACTGAGAATTAGAAGGACTGTTACAGAGAGCAGAGGTTGGATTCTGAGGTGCAGAAGGACTGTTACAGAGAGTAGACTTTGAAGACTGGTGTGCAGAAGGACCGTTGCACAGAGCAGATGTTGGAGACTGGGGTGCAGAAGGACTGTTACAGAGAGCAGACGTTGAAGACTGAGGTGCAGAAGGATTGCTACAGAGAGCAGAGTTTGAATACTGGGGTGCATAAGGACCATTCCAAAGAGCAAAGTTTTGAGACTGATGTGCAGAAGGACTTTTCCAGAGAGCACAGGTTGGATACTGTGGTGCAGAAGGACTGTTACAGAGAGCAGATGTTGGAGACTGGAATGCAAATGGATCTTACAGATATCAGAGTCTGGAGACTGATGTGCAGAAGGACTGTTACAGAGAGCAGAGTTTAGAGACTGAGGTGCAGAAGGATCGTTGCAGAGAGAAGAGGTTAGAGACTGGGGTGCAGAAGGACTTTTTCAGAAAGCAGAGGTTGGCAATTGGAGAGCAGAAGAACCGTTACAAAAAGAAGAGGTTGAAGACTGCAATACAAAAGGACTGTTACAGGGAGCAGAGATTGGAGAGTGGGTAGAAGAAGAATCGCTGCAGATTGCAGATGTTTGAGACTGGGGTGCAGAAGGACTGTCACAGAGTGCAGAGGTTGGAAACTGAGGTGCAGAATGATCGTTGCAGAGAGAATAGGTTGGAGACTGGGGTGTAGAAGGCCTGTTACAGAGAGCAGAGTTTGAGACTGGGGTGCAGAAGACCTTTTACAGAGAACAGAGGTTGGAGACAGGGGTGCAGAAGGATTTTTACAGATAGCACATTTTGGAGACTGGGGTGCAGAAGGATCCTTGCAGAGAGCTGAGGTTTCAGACTGAGGCTTAGAAGGACTGTTACAGAGAGTAGAGTTTGGAATCTGAGGCTCAGAAGGACTGTTCCAGAAAGCAGAGTTTAGCAATTCGCGTGTAGAAGAACCATTATACAAAGAAGAGGTTGGAGACTGCGGTACAGAAGGACTGTTACAGAGAGCAGAGTTTGGAGAATGGGGTGCAGAAGGACCGTTGCAGAGAGCAGATGTTGGAGACTGGGGTAGAAAAGAACTGTTACAGAGAGCAGACGTTGGAGACTGTGGTGCAGAAGTATTGTTACAGAGAGCAGAGTTTTGAGACTGGGGTGCAGAAGGACCATTACAGAGAGCAAAGGTTGGGGACTGAGGTGCCGAAGGACTTTTAAAGAGAGCAGAGTTTGGGTACTGGGGTGTAGAAGAACTGCTACGAAGAGCAGAGTTTGGAGACTGGGATGAAAAATGATCTTCCAGAGAGCAGAGTCTGGAGCCTGGGGTGCAGAAAGACTGTTACAGAAAGCAGAGGCTGGCAATTGGGGAGCAGAAGGACCATTACAAAGCGAAGAGGTTGGAGACTGCGATACAAAAGGACTGTTACAGAGCGCAGAGGTTGGAGACTGAGTAGAAGAAGGAAACTTTCAGAGAGTAGATGTTGGAGACTAGGGTGCAGAAGGACTGTTACATAGAGCAGAGGTTGGAGACTGAGTTGCAGATGGATTGTTACAGAGAGCAGAGGTTAGAGACTGGGGTGCAGAAAAACCGTTAGTGATAGTAGAGGTTGGAGACTGAGGTGCAGAAGGACTTTTACAGAGAGCAGAGGTTGGAGACTGGGGTGCAGAAGGATTCTTACAGAGAGCGGAGGATGGAGACTTTGGTGCAGAAGGAGTGATACAGACAGCAGAGTTTGGAGACTGGGGTGCAGAAGAACTGTATAGAGAGCAGAGGTTGGAGACTGGGGTGCAGAAGGATTGTTACAGAGAGCAGAGTTTGGAGACTCGGATGCAGAAGGACTGTTACAGAGAGAAGAGGTTCGAGATTGTGGTGCAGAAGAACTGTTACAGAGAGCACCGGTTGGAGACTGGGGTGTAGAAGGCCTGTTACAGAGAGCAGAGTTTGGAGGCGGAGGTGCAGAAGGATTGGTACAGAAAGGAGAGGTTAACGACTGAGGTGCAGAAGTACTGTTACAGAGAGCAGAGGTTGGGAACTGGGCTGCAGAAGGATCCTTGCAGAGAGCAGACATTGGAACCTGAGGTGCAGAAGGATCTTTCCAGAGATCAGAGTTTGGGGACTGAGGTGCAGAAGGATCTTTATAGAGAGCAGAGGTTGGAAACTGGGGTCAGGAACAATGTTACAGAAAGCACAGTTCGGAGACTGGGGAGAAGAAGAAATGTTGCAGAGAGCAGAGGTTAAAACTGGGGTACAGAAGGACTATTGCAGAGAACAAATTTGGAGACGAAGGTGCAGGAGAACTGATACAGAGAGCAGAAATTTGAGACTGAGGTACAGAAGGATTGTAACAGAGATCAGAGTTTGGAGACTGGGGTGCAGAATGAGTGTTACAGAGAGCAGAATTTGAGTTGGGGTGCAGAAGAACTGTTACCGAGAGCAGAGGTTGGAGACTGGGGTGCAGAAAAACTGTTTCAGAGAGCAGAGTTTGGAGAATGAGGTGCAGAAAGACTGTTACAGAGAGCAGAGGTTGAAAACTGTGGTGCAGAAGGACCGTTGCACAGAGCAGAGGCTTGGAGCTTGGGGAGAAGAAGGATCATTGCAGAGAGCAGATGTTGGAGACAGGGGTGTAGAAGGACCTTTACAGATTGCAGAGGTTGGATACTGAGGTGCAGAAGGACTTTTACAGAGAAGAGAGGTTGGAGACTGGGGTGTCAAAAAATTCTTACAGAGAGCAGAGGATGGAGACTGGGTGCAGAAAGAGTGTTTACAGAGAGCTGAGTTTTTAGATAGGGGGTTTAGAAGAATTGTTAAAGAGAGCAGAGGTTGGAGACTGTGGTGCCAAAGGATCATTGCAGAGAGCAGAGCTTGGAGACTGAGGTGCAGAAAGTTTGTTACAGAAAGCAGATTTTGGACACTGATGTGCAGAAGGACTGTTACATAGAGCAGAGCTTGGAGTATAAGGTGCAGAAGGACTGTTGCAGAGAGCAGAGTTTGGAGACTGGGGTGCAGAAAGATCGTTAGAGAGAGCAGAAGTTGGAGACTGAGGTGCAGAAGGATCGCTACAGAGAGCACAGTTTGGAGACCAGGGTGCAGCAGGATAGTTACAGAAAGCACAGGTTGGAGACTGGGGTGCATAAGAAATGTTGCAGAGACCAGATGTTGGAGACTGGGATGAAGAAGGACTGTAGCAGAGAGCACAGGTTGGAGACTGGGGTGTAGAAGGACTGTTGCAGAGAGCAGACGTTGGAGACTGGGATGCAGAATGATCCTTGTAGAGAGCAGATGTTGGAGACTTGGGAGAAGAAGGATTGTTAGACATAGCACAGTTTGGAGACTGGGGTGTAGAAGGATCGATGTAGAGAGCAGCAGTTTCAGATTGAGGCTTAGAAGGAATGTTACAGAGAACAGAGGTTGGAGTCTTGGGTGCAAAAGGACTTTTATAGAAAGCAGAGGTTGGCAATTGGGTGCAGATGGACTGTTACAAAGAGAAAAGTTTGGAGACTGCGATACAAAAGGACTTTTACAGAGAGCAAGAGTTCGAGACTGGGGTAGAAGAAGGATTGTTGCAGGAGAGCAGATGTTGGAGACTGGGGTGCAGAAGGACTGTTACAGAGAGCAGAGGTTGGAGACTGAGTCGCAGAAGGACAGTTACAGAGAGTACAGGTTGGAGACTGGGGTGCAGAAGAAATGTTGCAGAGAGCAGAGTTTGGAGACTTGGGTGCATAAGGACTTGATGCAGAGAGCAGAGTTTGGAGACTGTGGTGCAGAAGGACTGATACAGAGAACAGAGTTTGGATACTGGGTTGCAGAAGGATCATTGCAGAGAGCACAGGTTGGAGACTGGGGTCCAGAAGGACTGTTGCAAAGAGCAGAGTTTGGAGACTGAGGTGAAGAAGGATCATTGCAGAGAGAAGAGGTTGGAGACTGGGGCGAAGAAGGCTTGTTACAGAGTGCAAAGATTGGAGACTGGGGTGCAGAAGGAATGTTACAGATAGCACAATTTTGAGACTGGGTTGCACAAAGATCTTACAGCGAGCATTTGGAGAATGAGGTTAAGAAGGACTATTACAGAGAGCAAAGTTTGGAAACTGGGGTGCAGAAAAGATTGTGGCAGAGAGCAGAGTTTTCAGACTTAGGTGCAGAAGGACTGTTGTAGAGAGGCAGATGTTGGATCCTGGGTTGCAGAAGGACTGTTGCAGAGAGCAGAGTTTTGAGACCGTGATGCAGAAGGATCGTTGCAGAGAGCACAGATTGGAGACTGGGGTGCAGAAGGCCTGTTTACAGAGAGCAGAGGTTAAAGACTGGGGTGCACAAGGCCTGTTACAGAGAGCAGAGTTTGGAGACTGGGGTTGCAGAAGGACTGTTACAGAGAGCAGCATTAGAAGAATGCGTGACAGAAGGATCTTACAGAGAACAGAGGTTGGAGACAAAGGTGCAGAAGGACTTTTACAGAGAGTAGAGGGTGGAGACTGTGGTGCAGAGGGAGTGTTACAGAGAGCAGAGTTTGAAACACGGGTGTATAAAGACCGTTGCTGTGAGCAGAGATTGGAGCCTGGAGAGAAGAAGGATCGTTGCGAGAGCAGATGTTGGAGACTGGGGTGCAGAAGGACTGTTAAAGAGAGCAGAGGTTGGAGACTGAGGTGCAGAAAGACTTTTACAGAGACCAGAATTTGGAGATGAGGTGCAGAAGGATCGTTACATAGAACAGAGTTTGGAGAGTGTGTTGCAGAAGGACTGATACAGAGATCAGATTTGGAGACTGTGGTGCAGGAGGATCGTTGCAGAGAGCAGAGGTTGGAAACTAAGGTGCAGAAGGATCGTTACACAGAGCAGATTTTGGTTACTTGAGAGTAAAATGACTGCTGCAGTGCACAGAGGTTGGAGACTGAGGAGCAAAAAGAACTGATACAGAGAGCAGATTGTTGGAGACTGGGGTGCAGAAGTACTGTAGCAAAGAGCCGAGGTTGGAGACTGGGGTGCAGAAGGACTGTTGCACAGACCAGAGGTTGGAGACTGGGGTGCAGAAGGACTGTTGCAGAGAACAGAGTGTGGAGACTGGGGTGCAGAAGAACCGTTGCAGAGACTAGAGGTTGGAGACTCAGGTGCAGAAGGGATTGTTACAGAGAGCAGAATTTGGAGACTGGGGGTGCAGAAGGATCGTTGCACAGAGCAGAGTTTGGAGACTGAGGTAAAGAGAGATCCTTGCAGAGAGAAGAGGTTGGAGACTGGGTGCAGAAGGCCTGTTACAGAGAGCACAGATTGGCGACTGGGGTGCAGAAGGCCTGTTACAGAGAGCAGAGTTTGTAGACTGAGGTGCAGAAGGACTGTTAAAGATAGCACAATTTCGTGACTGGGTTGCAGAAGGATATTACAGAGAGTATTTTGTAGACTGAGGTTCAGAAGGAATGTTACAGAGATCAAAGTTTGAAAACTCAGGTGCAGAATGATTTTTTGCAGAGAGCCGAGTTTTCAGACTGAGGTGCAGAAGGACTGTTTCAGAGAGCAGATGTTGGATAATGGGGTGCAGAAGGACTGTTACAGAGAGCAGAGTTGGAGACTGGGCTGCAGAATGATCATTGCAGAGGAGCACAGGTTGGAGACTGGGGTGCAGAAGGGCTTGTTTACAGAGAGCAGAGGTTGAAGACTGGGGTGCAGAAGGCTTGTTACAGAGAGCATAGTTTGGAGCCTGGGGTGCAGAAGACTGTTACACAGAGCAGTGTTTGGAGAATGGGTTGCAGAAGGATCTTACAGAGAGCAGAGGTTGGAGACTGAGGTGCAGAAAAACTTTTGCAGAGAGTAGACTTTGGAGACTGGGGTGCAGAAGGAGTGCTACAGAGAGCAGAGTTTGGAGATTGGGGTGCAGAAGAACTGTGACTGAGAGCAGAGGTTGGAGATTGGGATGCAGAAAGATAGTTGCAGAGAGCAGAGGTTGAAGACCGGGGTGCAGTAGGATAGTTTCAGAGAGCACAGGTTGAAGACTGGGGTGCAGAAGAAATGTTGCAGAGAGCAGAGGTTAAAGGACTGGGTTGCAGGAAGGACTGTAGCATAGAGCAGATGTTGGAGTTTGGGGGTGTAGAAGGACTGTTGCAGAGAGCAGATGTTGGATACTGGGGTATAATAAGACGTTTGCAGAGAGCAGAGGTTGGAGACTTGTGTGCAGAAGGACTGTTGCAAAAAAGCAGAGGTTGGAGACTGAGGTTCAGAAGGACTGTTACAGAGAGCAGAGGTTTTAGACTGGGGTGCAGAATAACTGATATGGAAAGTAGAGTTTTGAGACTGGGGTGCCGAAGGACTGTTACTGAGAGCAGAGTGTGTAGCCTGGGGTTCAAAAGGACAGCTGAAGAGAACACAGATTGGATACTGGGGTTCACAAGGCCGTTGCAGAGTGATGAGGTTGGAGACTAAGGTACAGATGGCTGTTAAAAACAGCAAAGTTTGGAGATCAGGGTGCTGAAGGATCTTACAGAAAGCAAACGTTGGAGACTGGGATGCATAAGGATCGATGCAGAGAGCAGAGGTTGGAGACTGGGGTGTAGAAAGACTTTTGCAGAGGGAAGAGGTTGGAGGTGGGGGTGCAGAAGGCCTGTTACAGAGAGCAGGCTTTAGAGACTGGGTTGCAGAAAACGTGTTAGAGAGACCAGATGTTAGAGTCTGGGGTGCAGAAGGATTGTTACTGATAGCACAGTTTGGAGACTGTTGTTTAGAAGGATTGTTACAGAGAGCAGAAGTTTCAGACTGAGGCATAGAAGGACTGTTACAGAGAGCAGAGGTTGGAAATTGGGGTGCAGAAGGACAGTTACAGAGAGAAGAGGTTGGAGACTTCCCATACAGAAGGACTGTTACAGAGAGCCGAGTTTGGAGACTGGGGTGAAGAAGAATGTTACACAGAGCAGAGGCTGGAGACTGGGGTCAGAATGACTGTTGCAGAGAACAGACGTTGGAGACTGGGGTGCATAAGTATGGTTGCAGAGAGCAGAGGTTGGAAACTGAGGTGCAAAAGGATCGCTACAGAGAGCAGAGTTTGGGAGACAGGGGTGCAGTAGGACAGTTACAGAGAGCACAGGTTGGAGACTGGGGTGCGGAAGAAATGTTGAAGAGAGCAGAGGTTGGAGACTGGGGTGCAGAAGGACTGTAGCAGAGAGCAGAGGTTGGAGACTGGGGTGTAGAAAGACTGTTGCAGAGAGCAAACGTTGGAGACTGGGATGCAGAAGGATCGTTGCAGAGAGCAGATGTTGGAGACTGGTGTGTAGAAGCACTTTTCACAGAGCAGAAGTTTGAGACTGGGGTGCAGAAGGACTGTTGTGGAGAGCAGAGTTCGGAGACTGAGGTGCAGAAGGACTGATACAGAGAGCAGAGGTTTCAGACTGGGGTGCAGAATAACTGATAGGGAAAGTAGAGTTTGGAGACTGGGGTGCAACAGGATTGTTACAGAGAGCAGAGTTTGTAGTTTGGGGTATAGTAGGACTGTGGCTTAGTAGGACTGTTACAGAGAGCAGAGGTTGGAGTTTTAGGTGCAGAAAGACTGTTTCAGAAAACAGAGGTTGGCAATTGGGGTGCAGAAGTACCGTTATAGAGAGAAGAGGTTGGAGACTGCGGTACAGAAACACTGTTACAGTGAGCAGAGTTTGGAGACAGGGGTGCGAAGGAGAGTTACAGAGAGCAGACGTTGAAGACAGAGTTACAATAGAATTGTTACAGAGAGCAGATGTTGGTGACTGGGGTGCAGAAAGACTGTCACAAAGAGCACAGGTTGGAGACTGGGGTGCAGAAGAAATGCTGCAGAGAGCAGAGTTTGGAGACTTGTGTGCAGAAGGATTGATACAGAGAGCAGAGGATGGAGACTGGGGTGCAGTAGGACCGTTACAGCTTGCAGAGGTTGGATACTGAGGTGCAGAAGGACTTTTACAGAGAGGAGAGGTTGGAGACAGGGGTGTCAAAGGATTCTTACACAGAGCAGATGTTGGAGACTGGTATGCAGCAGGAGTGTTACAGAGAGCAGAGTTTGGAGATTGGGGTTCAGAATAACTGTTACAGAAAGCAGAGGTTGGAGACTGTGGTGCAGAAGGCCTGTTACAGAGAGCAGAGTTTGGACATGAGGTGCAGAAGGATCCTTACAGAGAGCAGAGGTTGGACACTTATGTGCAGAAAAACTGTTACAGAGAGCAGAGCTTAGAGACGGGGGTGCAGAAGGACTGTTGCAGAGGTTGGGGACTGGGATGCAGAAGGATCGTTGCAGAGAGCAGAAGTTGGAGACTGATGTGCAGAAGGATTTCAACAGAGAGCAGAGTTTGGAGACTGGGGTGCAGTAGGATAGTTTCCAAGATCACAGGTTGGAAACTGGGGTGCAGAAGATTGTTGAAGAGAGCAGAGGTTGGAGACTGGGTTGCAGAAGGACTGTAGCAGAGAGCAGAGGTTAAAGACTAGGGTGTAGAAGGATCGTTGCAGAGAGCAGATGTTTGATACTGGGGTATAATAAGACGTTTGCAGAGAGCAGAGGTTGGAGACTGGGGTGCAGAATGACTGTTGCAGAGAGCAGATGTTGGAGACTGAGGTGCAGTAGGACTGTTACAGACAGCACAGGTTTTAGACTGGGGTGCAGAATAACTAATACGGAAAGTAGAATTTGGAGACTGGGGTGCAGAAGGACTGTTACAGAGAGCAGAGTTTGTAGCCTGGGGTGTAAAAGGACAGCTGCAGAGAACAGAGGTTGGATACTGGGGTGCACAAGGGCCGTTGCAGAAAGATGAGGTTGTAGACTGAGGTGCAGAATGACTGTTACAGATAGCAAAATTTGGAGAACGGGGTGCAGAAAGATCCTACAGAGAGCAGACTTTGGAGACTGAGATGCAGAAGGATGGTTGCAGAGAGCAGAGGTTGAAAACTGGGGTGTAGAAAGACTTTTGCAGAGAGCAGAGGTTGGAGACAGGGGTGCAGAAGGCTGTTACAGAGAACAGAGTTTGGAAACTGGGTAGCATGAGACCTGTTACAGAGAGTAGATGTTGGGGACTGGGGTGCAGAAGGATTGTTACAGACAGCACAGTTTGGACACTTGGGTTTAGAAGGATTTTTGCAGAGAGCAGAAGTTTCAGACTGAGGCTTAGAAGGACTGTTACTGAGAGCAGAGTTTGGAAATTGGGGTGCAGAATCACCATTGCAGAGAGCAGATGTGGGACACTGGGATGCAGAAGAATCGTTGCAGAGAACAGAGGTTGGAGACTGATGTGCAGAATGATTGCTACAGAGAGCAGAGTTTGGAGACCGGGGTGAAGTAGGATAGTTTTAGAGAGCACAGGTTGAAAAGTGGAATGCAGAAGGATTGCTACAGAGAGCACAGTTTGGAGACTGGGGTGCAGTAGGATAGTTTTAGAGAGCACAGGTTGGAAACTGGGGTGCAGAAGAAATGTTGCAGAGAGCAGACTTTGGAGACTGGGTTGCAGAAGTACTATAGCAGAGAGCAGAGGTTTGAGACTGGGGTGCAGAAGGACTGTTGCAGAGAGCAGAGATTGGAGACTTGGGTGCAGAATGACTGTTTCAGAGAACAGAGTGTGGAGACTGGGGTGCAGAAGGATTGTTATAGTGAGCAGAGGTTGGAGACTGGGGTGCAGAAGGACTGTTGCAGAGAGCAGAGGTTGGAGACTGAGGTGAAGAATGATCGTTGCAGAGAGCAGAGATTGGAGACTGGGGTGCAGAAGGCCTGTTACAGAGAGCAGACGTTGGGGACTGGGGTGCAGAAGGATTGTTACAGATAGCACAGTTTGGAGACTGGGGTTTAGAAAGATTGTTGCAGAGAGCAGAAGTTTCAGACTGAGGCTTAGAAGGGCTGTTACAGAGAGCAGAGTTTGGAAATTGGGGTGCAGAAGGACTGTTATAGAGAGAAGAGGTTGGAGACTGCCGTACAGAAGGAATGTTACAGAGAGCAGAGTTTGGAGACTGGAAATAAGAAGGATCCTTGCAGAGAGCCGATGTTGGAGACTTGGTGCAGAAGGACTATTAAAGAGAGCAGAGGTTTCAGACTAAGGTGCAGAAAGGTCATTTCTGAGTGCAGAGGTTTGAGACTGTGGTGCAGAAGGACTGTTACAGATTGCAGAACTTGAAGACTTAAGTGCAGAAGGACATTTACAGAGAGGAGAGGTTGGAGACTGGGGTGCAAAAGGATTCTTACAAATAGCAGAGGATTGAGACTGGGGTGCAGAAGGATCGTTGCAGAGAGCAGAGGTTGGAGAATGAGGTGCAGAAGGATCGCTACAGAGAAAAGAGTTTGGAGACTGGGGTGCAGCAGGACAGTTACAGAGTGCACAGGTTAGATACTTGCGTTCAGAAAAAGTGTTGGAGAGAACAGAGGTTCGAGTCTGGGGTGAAGAAGTACTGTAGTTGCGAAAAGAGGTTGGAGACTGGGGTGCAGAAGGACTGTTACAGAGATCAAGGTTGGAAACTGTGGTGCAGAAGGATTGTTGCAGAGAACAGAGGTTGGAGACTGAGGTGCAGAAGGATCGTTGCAGAGAGAAGATGTTGGAGACTGGGGTGAAGAAGGATTGTTGCAGAGAGCAGAGGTTGCAGAGTGAGGTACAGGAGAACGGTTGCAGAGAGCAGATGTTGGAGATTGGGGTGCACAAGGACTGTTGCAGAGAGCTGAGGTTGGAGACTGCAGTACAGAAGGACTGTTACAGAGAGCAGAGGTTGAAGACTGGGGTGAAGAAGGATTGTTGCAGAGAGCAGAGGTTGCAGAGTCAGGTGCAGACAGACTGTTACAGAGAGCAGAATTTGGAGACTGTGGTGCAGAAGCACTGATTCAGAAAGCAGAGTTTGGAGACTGGGGTGAAGAAGGACCCTTACAGAGAACAGTGGTTGAAGACTGCGGTACAGAAGAACTGTTGTTGAGAATAAGGTTGGAGACTGGGGTACAGAGGGACCATTGCAGAAAGCAGAGTTTGGAGACTGGGGTGCAGAAGGAATGTTACAGAGAGCAGAATTTGGACACTGGGGTACAGAAGGATCTTCCAGAGAGAAGAGGTTGAAAACTGGGTTGTAGAGAGACTGTTGCAAAGCAGACGTTGGAGACTGGGGTGCAGAAGGATCGTTGCTGAGAGCAGATTATGGAGACTGGCGTATAGAAGGACTGTACCAGAGAGCAGTTGTTGAAGACTGAGGTGCAGATGGACTGTTTCAGAGAGCAGAGTTTGGAAACAGGGGTGCAGAACGACTGATACAGATAGCAGAGATTAGAGACTGAGGTGCAGAAGGAATGTTACAGAGAGCAGAGGTTGGAGACTGGGGTTCAGAAGGACTGATACTGAAAGCAGAGGTGAGATACTGGGGTCCAGAAGGAACGTTATAGAGACCAGAGGTTGGAGACTGCAGTACAGAAAGACTGTTACAGAGAGCAGATGATTCAGACTGTGGTGCAGAATGACTGTTGCAGAGAACAGAAGTTGGTGACTGGGGTGCATAAGGACCGTTGCTGGAGCAGGGGATAAAGACTAATGTGCAGAAAGATTGTGACAGAGAGCATAGGTTAAAGACTGGGGTGCAGAAAGACTGTTACAGAGAGTAGAGTTTAAAGACTTGGGTGCAGAAGGATCTTTCAGAGAGCTGAGGTTGGGGATTGGGGTACAGAAATACTGTTGCGGAGAGCAGAGTTTGGAAACTGGGGTGCATAAGGGCCGTTGCTGAGAGCAGAGGTTGATGACTGGGGTGCAAAAAGACTCTTACAGAGAGCAGAGTTTGGATACTTGGGTGAAGAAGGCCTGTTATAGAGAGCAGAGTTTGGTACTGAGGAGCAGAAGGACTGTTACAGAGACTGGGTTGCAGAAGATTCTTTCAGAGAGCAGAGTTTGGAGACTGAGGTACAGAAGGACTGTTACAGAGAGCAGAGGTTGGAGAGTGGGGTGCAGAAGAACTGTTTAAGAGAGCAGAGGTTGGAGACTGGGGTATAGAAGGACTTTTGAAGAGAGCAGATGTTGGAGATTGGGGTGCAAAAAGACTGTTGCAGAGAGCAGAGGTTGGAGACTCAGGTGTAGAAGGACTGTTACAGAGTGTAGATATTTGAGACTGGGGTGCAGAAGGATCGTTGCAGAGAGCAGAAGTTGGAGACTGAGGTACAGAAAGATAATTGCAGAGAGCAGAGGTTAGAGACTGGGGTGCAAAATCATCGTTACACTGAGCAGAGGTTTGAGACTGGGGAGCAGAAGGACTTTTACAGAGAGCACAGGTACGAGACTTGGGTGCAGAAGGAATGTTGCAGAGAGGAGAGGGTGGAGACGGAGGTGCAGGAGGACTTTTGCAGAAACCAGAGGTTGGAGACTGAGGTGCAGAAAGACTGTTAAAGAGAGCAGAGGTTGAAGACTGGAGTGCAGGAGGACTTATTGAGAAAGCAGATGTTGGAGACTGGGGTGCAGAAGGACGGATAAAGAGAGCAAAGGTTGGAGACCCCGGTACAGAAGGACTGCTATAGAAAGCAGAGGATAAAGACTGGGGTGAAGAACGACTGTTGCAGAGAACAGAGGTTGGAGACTAGGGTGCCGAAGTACCTTTGCAGAGAGCAGAGGTTGGAGACTGAGGTGCAGAATTATTGTTACAGAGAGCAGAGTTCGGAGACTGGGTTCCAGAAGAATGTTACAGAAAGCAGAGGTTGGAGACTGGTGTGCAGAAGGATCTTACACAGAGAAGAGGTTGGAGACTGGGGTGCAGAAAGACTGTTGCAGAGAGCAGAGGTTGGAGACTGGGGTGCAGAAAAATCTTAAACAGAGAAGAGGTTGGAGACTGGGGTGAAAAATGCCTCTTACAGACAGCAGTGGTTGGAGACTGGGGTGCAGAAGGCCTGTTACAGATAGCAGAGATTGGAGACTGAGGTGCAGAAGGAGTGTTTCAGTGAGCAAAGTTTGCAGACTGGGTTTAAAAGGGTCTTACAGAAAGCAGAGGTTTGAGACTGAAGAACTGTTACAGAGAGCAGAGTTTGGAGACTGGGGTGCAGAAGGATTGTTGCAGAGAGCAGAGTTTTCAGACTGAGGTACAGAAGATTTGTTTCAGAGAGCAAATGTTAGTGACTGGGTGCACATTAACTGTTGCAGTGAGCATAGGTTGGAGACAGGGTGCAGATGGATTGTTGCAGAGAGCAGAGGTTGGAGACTGGGGTCCAGAAAGACAGATACAGAGAGCAGAGTTTGGAGACTGGGGTGAAGAAAGCCTTTTACAGAGAGCAGAGTTTTGAGACTGGGGTGCACGATGACTGTTACAGAGAGCAGAGTTTGGAGATTGGGTTGCAGAGGATCTTACAGAGAGCAGAGGTTGGAGACTGAGGTGCAGAAGCACTGTTATAAAGAGTAGAGTATGGAGACTCAGTTGCAGAAGGATCGTGCAGAGAGCAGTGCTTGGAGACTGAGGTGCAGAAGGATTGATACAGAGAGCAGAGGTTGGAGTCTGGTGTGAAGAAGGCCTTTTAACGAGAGCAGAGTTTGGAGACTGGGTTGCAGAAAAATCTTACAGAGTGCAGATTTGGAGACTGAGGTGCAGAAACACTGTTAATTAGAGTAGAGGTTGGAGACAGAGGTGCAGAAGGACCGTTGTAGAGACCAGAGGTTTGATACTGAGGTGAAGAAGGATTGTTACAGAGAGCAGAGGATGGAGACTAAGATGCAGAAGGACTGTTGCAGAAAGCAGAGGTTTTACACTTTGATGTAGAAGGACTGTTGCAGTAAGTAGAGGTTGAAGACTAAGGTGCAGAAGGACAGTTACACACAGCACAGGTTGGAGACTGGGGTTCAGAAAAACTCATACAGAAAGCAGAGGTTGAAGTCTCGGGTGCAGGAGTACCGTTACAGAGAGCAGAAGTTGAAAAATGCAGTACAGAAAGACTATTACAGAGAGCAGAGGTTGGAGACTGGGGTGCAGAAGCACCTTTGCAGAGAGCAGAGGTTGGAGACTTAGGTGCAGAATTATTGTTACAGAGACCAGAGTTTGGAGACTGGGGTGCAGAAAGACTGTTTCAGTGAGCAGAGTTTGCCAGACTGGGTTTAAGAAGGGTCTTACAGAAAGAAGACGTTGGAGACTGATGTACAGAAGGACTGTTACAGAGAGCAGAGTTTTGAGACTGGGGTGCAGAATGATTGTTGCAGATAGCAGAGTTTTCAGACTGAGGTACAGAAGAACTGTTGCAGAGAGCAGATGTTGGAGACTGGGTGAACAAGGACTGTTGCAGCGAGCACAGGTTGGAAACAGGGTGTAGAAGGATCGTTGCAGAGAGCAGAGGTTGGAGAATGGGGTGCAGTAGGACTGATAAAGAGAGCAGAGGTTGGAGACTGGGGTGCAGAAGGCCTGTTACAAAGAGCAGTGTTTGGAGACTGGTGTGCAGAATGACTGTTACAGAGAGCAGAGTTTGGAGACTGCATTGCAGAAGGATCTTACAAAGATCAGAGTTTGGAGACTGAGGTGCAGAAGCACTGTTGCAGAGAGTAGAGTTTGGAGGCTGAGGTGCAGAAGGACCGTTGCAGAGAGCAGAGCTTGGAGACTGAGGTGCAGAATGATTGATACAGAGAGCAGAGGTTAGAGACTGGATTGCAGAAGGACTGTTGCAGAGAGCAGAGGTTTTAGACTGGGGTGTAGAAGGACTGTTGCAGAGAGTAGAGGTTGGAGATAGGGGTGAAGAAGGACTGTAGCAGAGAGCAGACGTTGGAGACTAAGGTTCAGAAGGACTGTTACACAGAAGAAAGGTTGGAGATTCAGGTACAGAAGGACTAATACAGAAAACAGAGCTTAGAGACTCTTGTGTAGAATGACCCTTACAAAGAGGAGTGGTTGGAGACTGCAGTACAGAAGGACTGTTAAAAAGAGCAGAGGTTGGAGACTGGGGTGGAGAAGATCTGTTGCAGAGAGCAGATGTTGGAGACTGATGTGCAAAACGACTGTTGCAGAGAGCAGAGGATGGAGACTGGGGTTCAAGAGGACTGTTTCAGAAAGCAGAGGTTGCAGACTGAGTTGCAGAGGGACTGATGCAGAGGGCATAGTTTGGAGACTGTGGTTCAAAACGACTGATACATAAAGCAGAGGTTGGATAATGGAGTACATAAGGACACTTACAGAGAAAAGAGTTTGGAGACTGCGGTACAGAAGGACTGTTACAGATAGCATCGGTTCGAGACTGGGGTGCAGAAGGATCATTGGGGTGAGCAGAGTATGGAGACTGGGGTGTAGAAGGACTGTTGCAGAGAGCAGAGGTTTGAGACTAGTGTGTAGAAGGGCTGTTGCAGAGAGCAGACTTTGGAGACTGGGGTGCAGAAGGACTGTCTCAGAGAACAGAACTTGGAGACTGGAGTGGATGAGGACCGTTGCTGAGAGAAGAGGTTGAAGACTGAGGTGCAGAAGTACTGTTACAGATAGTAGAGTTTGGAGACTTGGGTGGAGAAGGACTGATACAGGTAGCAGAGGTTGGAGACTGGGGTACAGAGGGAATGTTGCAGAGTGCAGAGTTTTAAACTGGCGTGCAGAAGGACTGTTGCAGACAGCAGAGGTTGGAGACGGGGTGCAGAAGGACTTTTACAGAGAGCAGAGGTTGAAGCCTGTGGTGCAGAAGGACTGATACAGAAAGCAGAGTTTGGAGACGGGGTTGAAGAAGGATCGTTAAAGAGATCAGAGGTTGGATACAGGTGTGCAGAAGGATCTTACAGGGAGCAGAGGTTTGAGACTGGGGTGTAGAAGGAGTGTTGCTGAGAGCAGAGGTTTGAGACTGGGGTGCAGAAAAACTGTTGCAGAGAGCAGAGATTAAAGACTGTGGTGCAGAAAGACTGTTAAAGAGAGCAGAGTTTGGACACCGGGGTGAAGAAGGATTTTTGCAGAGAGCATAGATTAGAAACTCGTGTGCAGAAGGACTGTTACAGAGAGCAGAGGATTTGAGACTGGGGTGCAGAAGCACTGTTAGAGAGAGCAGAGGATAGAGACTGAGGTGCAGAAGGACTGTTACAGAGAGCAGAGGTTGGAGACTGGGGTGCAGAAGGACTGTTACAGAGACCAGAGTTTGGAGACTGGGGTGCAGAAGGACTGTTACAGAGACCAGAGTTTGGAGACTGGGTTGCAGAAGAATCTTACAGAGACCAGAGGTTGGATACTCAGGTGTAGAAGCACTGTTTCAGAAAGTAGAGTTTGGAGACTGAGGTGCAGAAGGACCGTTGCAGAGAACAGATTTGGAGACTGGGGTGCAGAATTATTGTTGCAGAGAGAAGAGGTTGGAGACTGGGTTACAGAAGGACTGTTGCAGAGAGCAGAATTTGGAGACTTAAGTGCAGAAGGACTTTTACAGAGAGCAGAGGTTGGAGACTGGGATGCAGAAGGACTGTTGCAGAGAATAGAGGTTGAAGACTGGGGTGCAGAAGTATCGTGGAAGAGAGCAGAATTTTCAGTTTAGGTGAAGAAGGACTAATGCAGAAAGCAGATATTGGAGACTGGGGTGCAGAAAGCATGTTACAGAGAGCAGAGTTTGGAGAAGGGGTGCAGAAGGACTGTCGCAGAGAGCAGATTTTGGAGATTGGTTTACAAAAGTATCTTCCAGAGAGTAGAGGTTGGAGACTGAGATGCATAAGGACTGTTATAGAGAGTAGAGGTTGGATACTGAGGTGCAGAAGGTCAATTGCAGAGAGCAGAGGTTTAAGACTGAGGTGCAGAAGGACTGTTACAGAGAGCAGAGTTTGGAGACTGAGGTGTAGAAGGACTGATATAAAAAGCAGAGTTTAAAGACTGGGGTGCAGAAGGACCACTTCAGAGAGCAGAGGTTGGGGACAGCAGTGCAGAAGAACTGTTACAGAGAGCAGAGGTTGGAGACTGGGGTGCAGAAGGACTGTCGTAGAGAGCAAACGTAGGAGACTGGGGTGCAGAAGGATTGTTGCAGAGAGCACATGTTGGAGACTGAGGTGCAGAAGGACTGTTACAGAGAGCGGAGGTTGGAGACTGGGGAGCAGAAGGACTGTTGCAGAGAACAGAGGTTGGCGACTGAGGTGCAGAAGGACCGTTGAAGATAGCAGAGTTTGGAGACTGGGGTGCAGAAGGATCTTACAGAGAGCAGAGGTTGGAGACTGAAGTGCAGAAGGACTGTTGTAGAGAGCAGACGTAGGAGATTGGAGTGCAGAAAAATTGTTGCAGAGAGTAGAGGTTGGAGACTGGGGTGCACGACTGGTAAGAAACTAGAGGATGGAGACTGTATTTCCGTAGGACCGTTACAGAGAGCAGAGATTGGAGACTGGGATGCAAAAAGACTTTTACAAAGAGCAGAGATTGAAGACTGGGGAGCGGAAGGACTGTTGCAAGAACAGAGGTTTAAGACACGGTTGCAGAAGGACCTTTGCAGAGAGCAGAGTTTGGAGACTGAGGTGCAGAAGGATTGTTACAGAGAGCAGAGTTTGGAGACTGCAGTGCAGAAGAACTGTTACTGAGAGTAGAGTTTGGACACTGGGGTAAAGAAGCATATTACAACGAGCAGAGGTTGGAGACTAGGGTGAAGAAGGACTGTTGCAGAGAGCAGAATTTGAAGACTGGGGTGCAGAAAGATTGTTACAGAGAACAGAGGTTGGATACTGAGGTGCAGAAGGACTTGTGCATAGAGCAGAAGTTTGAGATTTGGGTGAAGAAGGACTATTGCAGAGAGCAGAGGTTAGAGACAGGGGTGCAGAAGGAATGATACAGAAAGCAGAGTTTGGAGACTGTGGTACAGGAGGTTCATTACAGAGAGCAGAGGTTGGAGTCTGCAGTACAGAAGGACTGTTACAGAGAGCAGAGGTTGGAGACTGCCGTTCAGAAGGACTGTTGCAGAGATTAGATGATGAAGACTGGGGTTCAGTAGGACTGTAGCAGAGAGCAGACGTTGGAGACTGTGGTTCAGAAGGACTGATACAGAAAGCAGTGTTTTAAGACTGGCGTGCAGAAGGATGGTTACAGGGAGCAGAGTTTGGAGACTGCGGTACAGAAGGACTGTTACAGAGAGCAGAGTTACTAGACGAAGTTGCAGAAGGATCTTACAGAGAGCAGAGTTTGGATACTCGGGTTCAGAAGGAGTGTTGCAGAAAGCAGACATTGGGAACTGGGGTGCAGAAGGAACCTTCCAGATAGCAGAGGTTTGCAACTGGGGTGCAGAAGGACTGTTGCAGAGAGCAGAGGTTGGAGACTGAGGTGCAGAAGGGCTGCTACAGGGAGCAGAGTTCGGAGACTGGGATGCAGAAAGACTGTTGTACTAAGCAGAGATTGGAGACTGGGTAGCAGAAGAAATGTTACAGAGAGCAGAGTGTGTAAACTGGGTTTGGGAAAGACCGTTACATAGAGCAGAGTTTGGAGACTGCAGTGTAGAAGGACTGTTACACAGACCAGAAACGTTGGAGACTGTGGTGCTGAAGGACTGTTGAAGAGCAAATGTTGGATACTGGGGTGCAGAAGGACTGTTGCAGAGAGAAGAGGTTGGAGACTGTGGTGCAAAAGGACTGATACAGAAAGCAGAGTTTGGATACTGGGATGCAGAAGGACCATTACAGAGAGCAGAGGTTAGAGACTACGGTACAGAAGAACTGTTGTAGAGAACAAGGTTGGAGACTGCATAGGGACCATGGCAGAGGGCAGACGTTGAAGACTGTGGTGCAGAAGGAATGTTACAGAGAGCAGAGTGTGGAAACTGAGGTGCAGGAGAATCTTAAAGAGAGGAACGTTTGGAGACTGGGGTGCAGAACGATTGTTCAGAGAGCAGACGTTAGAGACTGGGGTGCAAAAGGACTGTTGCAGAGAGCAGTTGTTGAAGACTGAGGTGCAGAAAACCTTTTACACAGAGCAGTGTTTGGAGACGGGGGTGCAGAAGGATTAATACTGAGAGCAGAGTTTGGTGCCTGGGGACCAGAACGATCTTACAGAGAGGAAATTTTTGAGACTTGGGTGCCGAAAGATTGTTGCAGAGAACAGACTTTCAACACTGGGGTGCAGAAGGATCATTGCAGAGAGTAGATTATGGAGACTGGTGTATAGAAGGACTGTTCTAGAGAAGACTGAGGTGTAGAAAAATTGTTACAGAGAGCAGTGTTTAGACACTAAGGTGCAGAAGGACTGTCGCAGAGAGGAGAGGTTGG
>NW_027523767.1:0-41247 GCF_052094955.1 Ictidomys tridecemlineatus | reverse complement strand
ATCACTTTCATGGAAAGGGGTTTCCAAGCTTCCAAAAAACTACGAGTTGCCTGAAATCTCAGCAAACACTTTTTCACCCAATCTTGATGATACTTTCAGGGAATGATCAGGACACCAATCCCACTTGGGTCACCAAATTTCGTTCTTCTAGGTTAAACCGTTCGTTTGCAGTAACCGTTTTCATTTTGAGGTTTCACTCTGTTTTCTCCTATACGGATACATGGATTTGGAACTCAAAATCAAACACGGTTTGTGCTAGCTCTTTGAAACTTGACCCAATAAATCAGTTTCTATTTCTATCCCTATGGTTTGTTTGCTGTTGATGTAGCCCTAAGCTGAGACTGGCGAGAATCACTTTCATGGAAAGGGGTTGCCAAGCTTCCAAAAAACTACGAGTTGCCTGAAATCTCAGCAAACACTTTTTCAACCAATCTTGATGATACTTTCAGGGAATGATAAGTACTCCAATCCCACTTGGCTCACCAAATTTCGTTCTTCTAGGTTAAACCGTTCGTTTGCAGTAACCATTTTCATTTTGAGGTTTCACTCTGTTTTCTCCTATACGGATACATGTATTTGGAACTCTAAAACACGGTTTGTGCTAGCTCTTTGAAACTTGACCCGATAAAGCAGTTTCAAGTTCTATCTCTATGGTTTGTTTCCTGTTGATGTAGCCCTAAGCAGAGACTGGCGAGAATCACTTTCATGGAAAAAGGTTGCCAAGATTCCAAAAAACTACGAGTTGCCTAAAATCTCAGCAAACACTTTTTCACCCAATCTTGATGATACTTTCATGGAATGATCAGTACACCTGTCCCACTTGGCTCACCAAATTTCGTTCTTCTAGGTTAAACCGCTCGTTTGCAGTAACCGTTTTCATTTTGAGGTTTCACTCTGTTTTCTTTTATATGGGTACATGTATTTGGAACTCTAAATCAAACACGGTTTGTGCTAGCTCTTCTAACTTCACCCAATAAAGCAGTTTCAAGCAAGTTCTATCTCTATGGTTTGTTTGCTGTTGATGTAGCCCTAAGCAGAGACTGGCGAGAATCACTTTCATGGAAAGGGGTTGCCAAGCTTCCAAAAAAACTAGGAGTTGCCTGAAATCTCAGCAAACACTTTTCACAAAATCTTGATGATACTTTCAGGGAATGATCAATACACCAATCCCACTTGGCTCACCAAATTTCGTTCTTCTAGGTTAAAACCGTTCGTTTGCAGTAATCGTTTTAATTTTGAGGTTTCACTCTGTTTTCTCCTATACGGATACATGTATTTGGAACTCTAAATCAAACACGGTTTGTGCTAGCTCTTTGAAACTTGATCCATTGAAGCAGTTTCAAGTTCTATCTCAATGGTTTGTGTGCTGTTGATGTAGCCCTAAGCAGAGACTGGCGAGAATCACTTTCATGGAAAGGGGTTGCCAAGCTTCCAAAAAACTACGAGTTGCCTGAAATCTCAGCAAACACTTTTTCAACCAATCTTGATGATACTTTCAGGGAATGATAAGTACTCCAATCCCACTTGGCTCAGCAAATTTCGTTCTTCTAGGTTAAACCGTTCGTTTGCAGTAACCATTTTCATTTTGAGGTTTCACTCTGTTTTCTCCTATACGGATACATGTATTTGGAACTCTAAATCAAACACGGTTTGTGCTAGCTCTTTGAAACTTGACCCAATAAAGCAGTTTCAAGTTCTATCTCTATGGTTTTTTTGCTGTTGATGTAGCCCTAAGCAGAGACTGGCGAGAATCACTTTCATGGAAAGGGGTTGCCAAGCTTCCAAAAAACTACGAGTTGCCTGAAATCTCAGCAAACACTTTTTCAACCAATCTTGATGATACTTTCAGGGAATGATCAGTACACCTATCCCACTTGGCTCACCAAATTTCGTTCTTCTAGGTTAAACCGTTCGTTTGCAGTAACCGTTTTCATTTTGAGGTTTCACTCTGTGTTCTTTTATACGGATACATGTATTTGGAACTCTCAATCAAACACGGTTTGTGCTAGCTCTTTTTAACTTGACCCAATAAAGCAGTTTCAAGTTCTATCTCTATGGTTTGTTTGCTGTTGATGTGGCCCTAAGCAGAGACTGGCGAGAATCACTTTCAGGGAAAGGGGTTGCCAAGCTTTCAAAAAACTACGAGTTGCCTGAAACCTCAGCACACACTTTTTCACCCAATCTTGATGATACTTTCAGGGAATGATCAGTACACCAATCTCACTTGGCTCACCAAATTTCGTTCTTCTAGGTTAAACCGTTCGTTTGCAGTAACCGTTTTCATTTTGAGGTTTCACTCTGTTTTCTCCTATACGGATACAGGTATTTGGAACTCTAAAACACGGTTTGTGCTAGCTCTTTTAACTTCACCCAATAAAGCAGTTTCAAGTTCTATCTCTATGGTTTATTTGCTGTTCATGTAGCCCTAAGCAGAGACTGGCGAGAATCACTTTCATGGAAAGGGGTTGCTAAGCTTCCAAAAAACTACGAGTTTCCTGAAATCTCAGCACACACTTTTTCAGCTTATCTTGATGATACTTTCAGGGAATGATCAGTACACCAATCCCACTTGGCTCACCAAATTTCGTTCTTCTAGGTTAAACCGTTCGTTTGCAGTAACCGTTTTCTTTTTGAGGTTTCACTCTATTTTCTCCTATACGGATACATGTATTTGGAACTCTAAATCAAACACGGTTTGTGCTAGCTCTTTGAAACTTGACCCAATAAAGCAGTTTCAAGTTCTTTCTCTCTGGTTTGTTTGCTGCTGATGTAGCCCTAAGCAGAGACTGGCGAGAATCACTTTCATGGAAAGGAGTTGCCAAGCTTCCAAAAAACTACGAGTTGCCTGAAATCTCAGCAAACACTTTTTCACCCAATCTTGATGATACTTTCAGGGAATGATCAGTACACCAATCTCACTTGGCTAACCACATTTCTTTCTTCTAGGTTAAACCGTTCGTTTGCAGTAACCGTTTTCATTTTGAGGTTTCACTCTGTTTTCTCCTATACGGATACATGTATTTGGAACTCTCAATCAAACACGGTTTGTGCTAGCTCTTTGAAACTTGAGCCAATAAAGCAGTTTCAAATTCTATCTCTATCGTTTGTTTGCTGTGTATGTAGCCCTAAGCAGAGACTGGCGAGAATCACTTTCATGGAAAGGGGTTGCCAAGCTTTCAAAAAACTACGAGTTGCCTGAAATCTCAGCAAACACTTTTTCACCCAATCTTGATGATACTTTCAGGGAATGATCAGTACACCAATCCCACTTGGCTCACCAAATTTCGTTCTTCTAGGTTAAACCGTTCGTTTGCAGTAACCGGTTTCATTTTGAGGTTTCATTCTGTTTTCTCCTATAGGGATACATGTATTTGGAACTCTCAATCAAACACGGTTTGTGCTAGCTCTTTGAAACTTGAATCAATAAAGCAGTTTCAAGTTCTATCTCTATGGTTTGTTTGATGTTGATATAGCCCTAAGCAGAGACTGGCAAGAATCACTTTCATGGAAAGGGGTTGCCAAGCTTCCAAAAAACTACGAGTTGCCTGAAATCTCAGCAAACACTTTTTCACCCAATCTTGATGATACTTTCAGGGAATGATCAGTACACCAATCCCACATGGCTTACCAAATTTCGTTATTCTACGTTAAACCGTTCGTTTGCAGTAACCGTTTTCATTTTGAGGTTTCACTCTGTTTTCTCCTATAAGGATACATGTATTTGGAACTCTAAATCAAACACGGTTTGTGCTAGCTCTTTGAAACGTGACCCAATAAAGCAGTTTCAAGTTCTATCTCTATGGTTTGTTTGCAGTTCATGTAGCCCTAAGCAGAGACTGGCGAAAATCACTTTCATGGAAAGGGGTTGCCAAGCTTCCAAAAAACTACGAGTTGCCTGAAATCTCAGCAAACAGTTTTTCACCAAATCTTGATGATACTTTCCGGGAATGATCAGTACTCCAATCCCACTTGGCTCACCAAATTTCGTTCTTCTAGGTTAAACCGTTCGTTTGCAGTAACCGTTTTCATTTTGAGGTTTCACTCTGTTTTCTCCTATAGGGATACATGTATTTGGAACTCTCAATCAATTCGGTTGGTGCTAGCTCTTTGAAACTTGACCCAATAAAGCAGTTTCAAGTTCTATCTCTATGGTTTGTTTGCTGTTGATGTATCCCTAAGCAGAGACTGGCGAGAATCACTTTCATGGAAAGGGATTGCCAAGCTTCCAAAAAACTACGAGTTGCCTGAAATCTCAGCAAACACTTTTTCACCCAATCTTGATGATACTTTCAGGGAATGGTCAGTACACCAATCCCACTTGGCTCACCAAATTTCGTTCTTCTAGGTTAAACCGTTCGTTTGCAGTAACCGTTTTCATTTTGAGGTTTCACTGTGTTTTCTCCTATACGGACACATGTATTTGGAACTCTCAATCAAACACGGTTTGTGCTAGCTCTTTGAAACTTGACCCAATAAAGCAGTTTCAAGTTCTATCTCTATAGTTTGTTTGCTGTGTATGTAGCTCTAAGAAGAGACTGGCGAGAATCACTTACATGGAAAGGGGTTGCCAAGCTTCCAAAAAACTACGAGTTGCCTGAAATCTCAGCAAACACTTTTTCACCTAATCTTGATGATACTTTCAGGGAATGATCAGTACACCAATCCCATTTGGCTCACCAAATTTCGTTCTTTTGGTTAAACCGTTCGTTTGCAGTAACCGTTTTCATTTTGAGGTTTCACTCTGTTTTCTCCTATATGGACATGTATTTGGAACTCTCAGTCAAACATGGTTTGTGCTAGCTCTTTAAAACTTGACCCAATAAAGCAGTTTCAAGTTCTATCTATATGATTTGTTTGCTGTTGATGTAGCCCTAAGCAGAGACTTGCGAGAATCACTTTCATGGAAAGGGGTTGCCAAGCTTCCAAAAAACTACGAGTTGCCTGAAATCTCAGCAAACACTTTTTCACCCAATCTTGATGATACTTTCAGGGAATGATCAGTACACCAATCCCACTTGGCTTACCAAATTTCGTTCTTCTACGTTAAAGAGTTCGTTTGCAGTAACCGTTTTCATTTTGAGGTTTCACTCTGTTTTCCCCTATACGGATACATGTATTTGGAACTCTAAATCAAACACGGTTTGTGCTAGCTCTTTGAAACTTGACCCAATAAACCAGTTTCAAGTTCTCTCTCTATGGTTTGTTTTCTGTTGATGTAGCCCTAAGCAGAGACTGTCGAGAATCATTTTCATGGAAAGAGGGGTTGCCAAGCTTCCAAAATACTACGAGTGGCCTGAAATCTCAGCAAACACTTTTTCACCCAATCTTGATGATACTTTCAGGGAATGGTCAGTACACCATCGCACTTGGCTCACAAAATTTCGTTCTTCTAGGTTAAACCGTTCGTTTGCAGTAACCGTTTTCATTTTGAGGTTTCACTCTGTTTTCTCCTATACAGATACATGCGTTTGGATCTTTAAATCAAACACGGTTTGTGCTAGCTCTTTGACACTTGACCCAATAAAGCAGTTTCAAGTTCTGTGTCTATGGTTTATTTGCTGTTGATGTAGCCCTTAGCAGAGACTGCCGAGAATCACTTTCATGGAAAGGGGTTGCCAAGCTTCCAAAAAACTACGAGTTGCCTGAAATCTCAGCAAACACTTTTTCACCCAATCTTGATGATACTTTCAGGGAATGATCAGTACACCAATCCCACTTGGCTCACCAAATTTCGTTCTTCTAGGTTAAACCGTTCGTTTGCAGTAACCGGTTTCATTTTGAGGTTTCATTCTGTTTTCTCCTATACGGATACATGTATTTGGAACTCTCAATCAAACACGGTTTGTGCTAGCTCTTTGAAACTTGAATCAATAAAGCAGTTTCAAGTTCTATCTCTATGGTTTGTTTGATGTTGATATAGCCCTAAGCAGAGACTGGCAAGAATCACTTTCATGGAAAGGGGTTGCCAAGCTTCCAAAAAACTACGAGTTGCCTGAAATCTCAGCAAACACTTTTTCACCCAATCTTGATGATACTTTCAGGGAATGATCAGTACACCAATCCCACATGGCTTACCAAATTTCGTTCTTCTACGTTAAACCGTTCGTTTGCAGTAACCGTTTTCATTTTGAGGTTTCACTCTGTTTTCTCCTATAAGGATACATGTATTTGGAACTCTAAATCAAACAGGGTTTGTGCTAGCTCTTTGAAACGTGACCCAATAAAGCAGTTTCAAGTTCTATCTCTATGGTTTGTTTGCAGTTCATGTAGCCCTAAGCAGAGACTGGCGAAAATCACTTTCATGGAAAGGGGTTGCCAAGCTTCCAAAAACTACGAGTTGCCTGAAATCTCAGCAAACAGTTTTTCAACAAATCTTGATGATACTTTCCGGGAATGATCAGTACTCCAATCCCACTTGGCTCACCAAATTTCGTTCTTCTAGGTTAAACCGTTCGTTTGCAGTAACCGTTTTCATTTTGAGGTTTCACTCTGTTTTCTCCTATAGGGATACATGTATTTGGAACTCTCAATCAATTCGGTTGGTGCTAGCTCTTTGAAACTTGACCCAATAAAGCAGTTTCAAGTTCTATATCTATGGTTTGTTTGCTGTTGATGTAGCCCTAAGCAGAGACTGGCGAGAATCACTTACATGGAAAGGGGTTGCCAAGCTTCCAAAAAACTACGAGTTGCCTGAAATCTCAGCAAACACTTTTTCACCCAATCTTGATGATACTTTCAGGGAATGATCAGCACACCAATCCCACTTGGCTCACCAAATTTCATTCTTCTAGGTTAAACCGTTCGTTTGCAGTAACCGTTTTCATTTTGAGGTTTCACTCTGTTTTCTCTTATACGGATACATGTATTTGGAACTCTAAATCAAACACGGTTTGTGCTAGCTCTTTGAAACTTGATCCAATAAAGCAGTTTCAAGTTCTATCTCTATGGTTTCTTTGCTGTTGATGTAGCCCTAAGCAGAGACTGGCGAGAATCACTTTCATGGAAAGGGGTTGCCAAGCTTCCAAAAAACTACGAGTTGCCTGAAATCTCAGCAAGCACTTTTTCACCCAATCTTGATGATACTTTCAGGGAATGATCAGTACACCAATCCTACTTGGGTCACCAAATTTCGTTTTTCTAGATTAAACCGTTCGTTTGCAGTAACCTTTTTCATTTTGAGGTTTCACTCTGTTTTCTCCTATACGGATACATGTATTTGGAACTCTAAATCAAAACAGGGTTTATGCTAGCTCTTTGATACTTGACCCAATAAAGCAGTTTCAAGTTCTATCTCTATGGTTTGTTTGCTGTTGATGTAGCCCTAAGCAGAGACTGGCGAGAATCACTTTCATGGAAAGGGGTTGCCAAGCTTCCAAAAAACTAGGAGTTGCCTGAAATCTCAGCAAACACTTTTCACAAAATCTTGATGATACTTTCAGGGAATGATCAATACACCAATCCCACTTGGCTCACCAAATTTCGTTCTTCTAGGTTAACACGTTCGTTTGCAGTAATCGTTTTAATTTTGAGGTTTCACTCTGTTTTCTCCTATACGGATACATGTATTTGGAACTCTAAATCAAACACGGTTTGTGCTAGCTCTTTGAAACTTGATCCATTGAAGCAGTTTCAAGTTCTATCTCAATGGTTTGTGTGCTGTTGATGTAGCCCTAAGCAGAGACTGGCGAGAATCACTTTCATGGAAAGGGGTTGCCAAGCTTCCAAAAAAACTACGAGTTGCCTGAATCTCAGCAAACACTTTTTCAACCAATCTTGATGATACTTTCAGGGAATGATAAGTACTCCAATCCCACTTGGCTCAGCAAATTTCGTTCTTCTAGGTTAAACCGTTCGTTTGCAGTAACCATTTTCATTTTGAGGTTCACTCTGTTTTCTCCTATACGGATACATGTATTTGGAACTCTAAATCAAACACGGTTTGTGCTAGCTCTTTGAAACTTGACCCAATAAAGCAGTTTCAAGTTCTATCTCTATGGTTTTTTTGCTGTTGATGTAGCCCTAAGCAGAGACTGGCGAGAATCACTTTCATGGGAAAGGGGTTGCCAAGCTTCCAAAAACTACGAGTTGCCTGAAATCTCAGCAAACACTTTTTTCAACCAATCTTGATGATACTTTCAGGGAATGATCAGTACACCTATCCCACTTGGCTCACCAAATTTCGTTCTTCTAGGTTAAACCGTTCGTTTGCAGTAACCGTTTTCATTTTGAGGTTTCACTCTGTGTTCTTTTATACGGATACATGTATTTGGAACTCTCAATCAAAACACGGTTTGTGCTAGCTCTTTTTAACTTGACCCAATAAAGCAGTTTCAAGTTCTATCTCTATGGTTTGTTTGCTGTTGATGTGGCCCTAAGCAGAGACTGGCGAGAATCACTTTCAGGGAAAGGGGTTGCCAAGCTTTCAAAAACTACGAGTTGCCTGAAATCTCAGCACACACTTTTTCACCCAATCTTGATGATACTTTCAGGGAATGATCAGTACACCAATCTCACTTGGCTCACCAAATTTCGTTCTTCTAGGTTAAACCGTTCGTTTGCAGTAACCGTTTTCATTTTGAGGTTTCACTCTGTTTTCTCCTATACGGATACAGGTATTTGGAACTCTAAAACACGGTTTGTGCTAGCTCTTTTAACTTCACCCAATAAAGCAGTTTCAAGTTCTATCTCTATGGTTTATTTGCTGTTCATGTAGCCCTAAGCAGAGACTGGCGAGAATCACTTTCATGGAAAGGGGTTGCTAAGCTTCCAAAAAACTACGAGTTTCCTGAAATCTCAGCACACACTTTTTCAGCTTATCTTGATGATACTTTCAGGGAATGATCAGTACACCAATCCCACTTGGCTCACCAAATTTCGTTCTTCTAGGTTAAACCGTTCGTTTGCAGTAACCGTTTTCTTTTTGAGGTTTCACTCTATTTTCTCCTATACGGATACATGTATTTGGAACTCTAAATCAAACACGGTTTGTGCTAGCTCTTTGAAACTTGACCCAATAAAGCAGTTTCCAAGTTCTTTCTCTCTGGTTTGTTTGCTGCTGATGTAGCCCTAAGCAGAGACTGGCGAGAATCACTTTCATGGAAAGGAGTTGCCAAGCTTCCAAAAAACTACGAGTTGCCTGAAATCTCAGCAAACACTTTTTCACCCAATCTTGATGATACTTTCAGGGAATGATCAGTACACCAATCTCACTTGGCTAACCACATTTCTTTCTTCTAGGTTAAACCGTTCGTTTGCAGTAACCGTTTTCATTTTGAGGTTTCACTCAGTTTTCTCCTATACGGATACATGTATTTGGAACTCTCAATCAAACACGGTTTGTGCTAGCTCTTTGAAACTTGAGCCAATAAAGCAGTTTCAAATTCTATCTCTATCGTTTGTTTGCTGTGTATGTAGCCCTAAGCAGAGACTGGCGAGAATCACTTTCATAGAAAGGGGTTGCCAAGCTTTCAAAAAACTACGAGTTGCCTGAAATCTCAGCAAACACTTTTTCACCCAATCTTGATGATACTTTCAGGGAATGATCAGTACACCAATCCCACTTGGCTCACCAAATTTCGTTCTTCTAGGTTAAACCGTTCGTTTGCAGTAACCGGTTTCATTTTGAGGTTTCATTCTGTTTTCTCCTATACGGATACATGTATTTGGAACTCTCAATCAAACACGGTTTGTGCTAGCTCTTTGAAACTTGAATCAATAAAGCAGTTTCAAGTTCTATCTCTATGGTTTGTTTGATGTTGATATAGCCCTAAGCAGAGACTGGCAAGAATCACTTTCATGGAAAGGGGTTGCCAAGCTTCCAAAAAACTAGGAGTTTCCTGAAATCTCAGCAAACACTTTTTCACCCAATCTTGATGATACTTTCAGGGAATGATCAGTACACCAATCCCACATGGCTTACCAAATTTCGTTATTCTACGTTAAACCGTTCGTTTGCAGTAACCGTTTTCATTTTGAGGTTTCACTCTGTTTTCTCCTATAAGGATACATGTATTTGGAACTCTAAATCAAGCACGGTTTGTGCTAGCTCTTTGAAACGTGACCCAATAAAGCAGTTTCAAGTTCTATCTCTATGGTTTGTTTGCAGTTCATGTAGCCCTAAGCAGAGACTGGCGAAAATCACTTTCATGGAAAGGGGTTGCCAAGCTTCCAAAAAACTACGAGTTGCCTGAAATCTCAGCAAACAGTTTTTCAACAAATCTTGATGATACTTTCCGGGAATGATCAGTACACCAATCCCACTTGGCTCACCAAATTTCGTTCTTCTAGGTTAAACCGTTCGTTTGCAGTAACCGTTTTCATTTTGAGGTTTCACTGTGTTTTCTCCTATACGGACACATGTATTTGGAACTCTCAATCAAACACGGTTTGTGCTAGCTCTTTGAAACTTGACCCAATAAAGCAGTTTCAAGTTCTATCTCTATAGTTTGTTTTTTGCTGTGTATGTAGCTCTAAGAAGAGACTGGCGAGAATCACTTACATGGAAAGGGGTTGCCAAGCTTCCAAAAAACTACGAGTTGCCTGAAATCTCAGCAAACACTTTTTCACCTAATCTTGATGATACTTTCAGGGAATGATCAGTACACCAATCCCCATTTGGCTCACCAAATTTCGTTCTTTTGGTTAAACCGTTCGTTTGCAGTAACCGTTTTCATTTTGAGGTTTCACTCTGTTTTCTCCTATATGGACATGTATTTGGAACTCTCAGGTCAAACATGGTTTGTGCTAGCTCTTTAAAACTTGACCCAATAAAGCAGTTTCAAGTTCTATCTATATGGTTTGTTTGCAGTTGTATATAGCCCTAAGCAGAGACTGGCGAGAATCACTTTCATGGAAAGGGGTTGCCAAGCTTCCAAAAAACTACGAGTTGCCTGAAATCTCAGCAAACACTTTTTCACCCAATCTTGATGATACTTTCAGGGAATGATCAGTACACCAATCCCACTTGGCTTACCAAATTTCGTTCTTCTACGTTAAAGAGTTCGTTTGCAGTAACCGTTTTAATTTTGAGGTTTCACTCTGTTTTCCCCTATACGGATACATGTATTTGGAACTCTAAATCAAACACGGTTTGTGCTAGCTCTTTGAAACTTTACCCAATAAAGCAGTTTCAAGTTCTATCTCTATGGTTTGTTTGCTGTTGATGTAGGCCTAAGCAGAGACTGGCGAGAATCACTGTCATGGAAAGGGGTTGCCAAGCTTCCAAAAAACTACGAGTTGCCTGAAATCTCAGGAAACACTTTTTCACCCAATCTTAATGATACTATCAGGGAATGATCAGTACACCAATCCCACTTGGCTCACCAAATTTCTTTCTTCTAGGTTAAACCGTTCGTTTGCAGTAACCGTTTTCATTTTGAGGTTTCACTCTGTTTTCTCCTATACGGATACATGTATTTGGAACTCTAAATAAAACAAGGTTTGTGCTAGCTCTTTGAAACTTGACCCAATAAAGCAGTTTCAAGTTCTCTCTCTATGGTTTGTTTTCTGTTGATGTAGCCCTAAGCAGAGACTGTCGAGAATCATTTTCATGGAAAGAGGGGTTGCCAAGCTTCCAAAATACTACGAGTGGCCTGAAATCTCAGCAAACACTTTTTCACCCAATCTTGATGATACTTTCAGGGAATGGTCAGTACACCATCGCACTTGGCTCACAAAATTTCGTTCTTCTAGGTTAAACTGTTCGTTTGCAGTAACCGTTTTCATTTTGAGGTTTCACTCTGTTTTCTCCTATACAGATACATGCGTTTGGATCTTTAAATCAAACACGGTTTGTGCTAGCTCTTTGACACTTGACCCAATAAAGCAGTTTCAAGTTCTGTGTCTATGGTTTATTTGCTGTTGATGTAGCCCTTAGCAGAGACTGCCGAGAATCACTTTCATGGAAAGGGGTTGCCAAGCTTCGAAAAAACTACGAGTTGCCTGAAATCTCAGCAAACACTTTTTCACCCAATCTTGATGATACTTTCAGGGAATGATCAGTACACCAATCCCACTTGGCTCACCAAATTTCGTTTTTCTAGGTTAAACCGTTCGTTTGCAGTAACGGGTTTCATTTTGAGGTTTCATTCTGTTTTCTCCTATACGGATACATGTATTTGGAACTCTCAATCAAACACGGTTTGTGCTAGCTCTTTGAAACTTGAATCAATAAAGCAGTTTCAAGTTCTATCTCTATGGTTTGTTTGATGTTGATATAGCCCTAAGCAGAGACTGGCAAGAATCACTTTCATGGAAAGGGGTTGCCAAGCTTCCAAAAAACTACGAGTTGCCTGAAATCTCAGCAAACACTTTTTCACCCAATCTTGATGATACTTTCAGGGAATGATCAGTACACCAATCCCACATGGCTTACCAAATTTCGTTCTTCTACGTTAAACCGTTCGTTTGCAGTAACCGTTTTCATTTTGAGGTTTCACTCTGTTTTCTCCTATAAGGATACATGTATTTGGAACTCTAAATCAAACACGGTTTGTGCTAGCTCTTTGAAACGTGACCCAATAAAGCAGTTTCAAGTTCTATCTCTATGGTTTGTTTGCAGTTCATGTAGCCCTAAGCAGAGACTGGCGAAAATCACTTTCATGGAAAGGGGTTGCCAAGCTTCCAAAAAACTACGAGTTGCCTGAAATCTCAGCAAACAGTTTTTCAACAAATCTTGATGATACTTTCCGGGAATGATCAGTACTCCAATCCCACTTGGCTCACCAAATTTCGTTCTTCTAGGTTAAACCGTTCATTTGCAGTAACCGTTTTCATTTTGAGGTTTCACTCTGTTTTCTCCTATAGGGATACATGTATTTGGAACTCTCAATCAATTCGGTTGGTGCTAGCTCTTTGAAACTTGACCCAATAAAGCAGTTTCAAGTTCTATCTCTATGGTTTGTTTGCTGTTGATGTATCCCTAAGCAGAGACTGGCGAGAATCACTTTCATGGAAAGGGATTGCCAAGCTTCCAAAAAACTACGAGTTGCCTGAAATCTCAGCAAACACTTTTTCACCCAATCTTGATGATACTTTCAGGGAATGGTCAGTACACCAATCCCACTTGGCTCACCAAATTTCGTTCTTCTAGGTTAAACCGTTCGTTTGCAGTAACCGTTTTCATTTTGAGGTTTCACTGTGTTTTCTCCTATATGGACACATGTATTTGGAACTCTCAATCAAACACGGTTTGTGCTAGCTCTTTGAAACTTGACCCAATAAAGCAGTTTCAAGTTCTATCTCTATAGTTTGTTTGCTGTGTATGTAGCTCTAAGAAGAGACTGGCGAGAATCACTTACATGGAAAGGGGTTGCCAAGCTTCCAAAAAACTACGAGTTGCCTGAAATCTCAGCAAACACTTTTTCACCTAATCTTGATGATACTTTCAGGGAATGATCAGTACACCAATCCCATTTGGCTCACCAAATTTCGTTCTTTTGGTTAAACCGTTCGTTTGCAGTAACCGTTTTTATTTCGAGGTTTCTCTCTGTTTTCTCCTATACGGATAAATGTATTTGGAACTCTAAATCAAACACGGTTTGTGCTAGCTCTTTGAAACTTGACCCAATAAAGCAGTTTCAAGTTCTATCTCTATGGTTTGTTTGCTGTTTATGTAGCCCTAAGCAGAGACTGGCGAGAATCACGTTCATGGGAAAGGGGTTGCCAAGCTTCGAAAAAACTACGAGTTGCCTGAAATCTCAGCAAACACTTTTTCACCCAATCTTGATGATACTTTCAGGGAATGATCAGTACACCAATCCCACTTGGCTCACCAAATTTCGTTCTTCTCGGTTAAACCGTTCGTTTGCAGTAACCGTTTTCATTTTGAGGTTTCACTCTGTTTTCTCCTATAGGGATACATGCGTTTGGATCTCTAAATCAAACACGGTTTGTGCTAGCTCTTTGACACTTGACCCAGTAAATCAGTTTCAAGTTCTGAGTCTATGGTTTATTTTCTGTTGATGTAGCCCTAAGCAGAGACTGTCGAGAATCACTTTCATGGAAAGGGGTTGCTAAGCTTCCAAAAAACTAGGAGTTTCCTGAAATCTCAGCAAACACTTTTTCACCCAATCTTGATGATACTTTCAGGGAATGATCAGTACACCAATCCCACTTGGCTCACCAAATTTCTTTCTTCTAGGTTAAACCGTTCGTTTGCAGTAACCGTTTTCATTTTGAGGTTTCACTCTGTTTTCTCCTATACGGATACATGTATTTGGAACTCTAAATAAAACACGGTTTTTGCTAGCTCTTTTAAACTTGACCAAATAAAGCAGTTTCAAGTTCTCTCTCTATGGTTTGTTTTCTGTTGATGTAGCCCTAAGCAGAGACTGTCGAGAATCATTTACATGGAAAGAGGGGTTGCCAAGCTTTCAAAATACTACGAGTGGCCTGAAATCTCAGCAAACACTTTTTCACCCAATCTTGATGATACTTTCAGGGAATGGTCAGTACACCATCGCACTTGGCTCACAAAATTTCGTTCTTCTAGGTTAAACCGTTCGTTTGCAGTAACCGTTTTCATTTTGAGGTTTCACTCTGTTTTCTCCTATACAGATACATGCGTTTGGATCTTTAAATCAAACAAGGTTTGTGCTAGCTCTTTGACACTTGACCCAATAAAGCAGTTTCAAGTTCTGTGTCTATGGTTTATTTGCTGTTGATGTAGCCCTTAGCAGAGACTGCCGAGAATCACTTTCATGGAAAGGGGTTGCCAAGCTTCCAAAAAACTACGAGTTGCCTGAAATCTCAGCAAACACTTTTTCACCCAATCTTGATGATACTTTCAGGGAATGATCAGTACACCAATCCCACTTGGCTCACCAAATTTAGTTCTTCTAGGTTAAACCGTTCGTTTGCAGTAACCGTTTTCATTTTTAGGTTTCACTCTGTTTTCTCCTATACGGATACATGTATTTGGAACTCTAAGTCAAACACGGTTTGTGCTAGCTCTTTGAAACTTGGCCCAAGAAAGCAGTCTCAAGTTCTGTCTCTATGGTTTGTTTGCTGTTGATGGAGCCCTAAGGAGAGACTGGCGAGAATCACTTTCACGGAAAGGGGTTGCCAAGCTTCCAAAAAACTACGAGTTCCCTAAAATTTCAGGAAACACTTTTTCACCCAATCTTGATGATACTTCCAGGGAATAATCAGTACACCAATCCCACTTGGCTCACCAAATTTTGTTCTTCTAGGTTAAACCGTTCGTTTGCAGTAACCACTTTAATTTGGAGGTTTCACTCTGTTTCTCCTTTATGGATACATGTATTTGGAACTCTAATCAAACACGGTTTGTGCTAGCTCTTTGAAACTTGACCCAATAAAGCAGTTTCAAGTTCTATCTCTATGGTTTGTTTGCTGTTGATGTAGTTATAAATAGAGACTGGCGAGAATCACTTTCAATAAAAGCGGTTGCCAAGCATCCAAAAAACTACGCATTGCCTGAAATCTCAGCAAACACTTTTTCCCCCAATCTTGATGATACTTTCAGGGAATGATCAGTACACCAATCCCACTTGACTCACCAAATTTCGTTCTTCTAGGTTAAACCGTTCGTTTGCAGTAACCGTTTTCATTTTGAGGTTTCACTCTGTTTTCTCTTATACAGATACATGTATTTTAAATTCTACATCAGCACGGTTTGTGCTAGCTCTTTGAAACTTGACCCAATAAAGCAGTTTCAAGTTCTATCTCTATGGTTTGTTTGCTGTTGATGTAGCCCTAAGCAGAGACTGGCGAGAATCACTTTCATTCAAAGGGTTGCCAAGCTTCCAAAAAACTACAAGTTGCCTGAAATCTCAGCAAACACTTTTTCACCCAATCTTGATGATACTTTCAGGGAATGATCAGTATACCAATCCCACTTGGCTCACCAAATTTCGTTCTTCTAGGTTAAACCGTTCGTTTGCAGTAACCATTTTCATTTTGAGGTTTCACTCTGTTTTCTCCTATACGGATACATGTATTTGGAACTCAAATCAAACACGGTTTGTGCTAGCTCTTTGACACTTGACCGAATAAAGCAGTTTCATGTTCTATCTTAGTGGCTTGTTTGCTGTTGATGGAGCCCTAAGCAGAGACTGGCGAGAATCACTTTAATGGAAAGGGGTTGCCAAGCCTCCAAAAAACTACGAGTTGCCTGAAATCTCAGCAAACACTTTTTCACCCAATCTTGATGATACTTTCAGGGAATCATCAGTACACCAATCCCACTTGGCTCACCAAATTTCTTTCTTCTAGGTTAAACCATTCGTTTGCAGAAACCGTTTTCATTTTGAGGTTTCACTCTGTTTTCTCCTATACAGATACATGTATTCGGAACTCTAAATCAAACACGGTTTGTGCTAGCTCTTTGAAACTTGACCCAATAAAGCAGTTTCAATTTCTATCTCTATGGTTTGTTTGCTGTTGATGTAGCCCTAAGCAGAGACTGGGGAGAACCACTTTCATGGAAAGGTGTTGCCAAGCTTCCAAAAAACTACGAGTTGCCGGAAATCTCAGCAAACACTTTTTCACCCAATCTTGATGATACTTTCAGGGAATGATCAGAACACCAATCCCACTTGGCTCACCAAATTTCGTTCTCCTAGGTTAAACCGTTCGATGGCAGTAACCGTTTTCATTTTGAGGTTTCACTCTGTTTTCTCCTATACAGATACATGTATTTGGAACTCTAAATCAAACACGGTTTGTGCTAGCTTTTTGAAACTTGACCCAATAAAGCAGTTTCAAGTTCTGTCTCTATGGTTTGTTTGCTATTGATGGAACCCTAAGCAGAGACTGGCGAGAATCACTTTCTTTGAAAGGGGTTGCCAAGCTTCCAAAAAACTACCAGTTCCCTGAAATTTCAGCAAACACTTTTTCACCCAATCTTGATGATACTGTTAGGGAATGATCAATACACCAATCCCACTTGGCTCACCAAATTTCGTTTTTCTAGGTTAAACCGTTCGTTTGCAGTAACCGTTTTCATTTTGAGGTTTCACTCTGTTTTCTCCTATACGGATACATGTATTTGGAACTCTAAATCAAACACGGTTTGTGCTAGCTCTTTGAAACACGACCCAATAAAGCAGTTTCAAGTTCTATCTCAGTGGTTTTTTTGCTGTTGATGGAGCACTAAGCAGAGACTGGCGAGAATCACTTTCATGGAAAGGGGTTGCCCAGCTTCCAAAAAACTACGAGTTGCCTGAAATCTCAGCAAACACTTTTTCACCCAATCTTGATGATACTTTCAGTGAATGATCAGTATACCAATCCCACTTGGCTCACCAAATTTCGTTCTTCTAGGTTAAACCGTTCGTTTGCAGTAACCGTTTTCATTTTGAGGTTTCACTCTGTTTTCTTCTATACAGATACATGTATTTGGAACTATAAATCAAACACGGTTTGTGCTAGCTCTTTGAAACTTGACGCAATAAAGCAGTTTCAAGTTCTATCTCTATGGTTTGTTTGCTGTTGATGTAGCCCTAAGCACAGACTGGCGAGAATCACTTTCATGGAAAGGGGTTGCCAAGCTTCCAAAAAACTACGAGTTGCCTGAAATCTCAGCAAACACTTTTTCACCCAATCTTGATGATACTTTCAGGGAATGATCAGTACACCAATCCCACTTGGCTCACCAAATTTCGTTCTTCTAGGTTAAACCGTTCGTTTGCAGTAACCGTTTTCATTTTGAGGTTTCACTCTGTTTTCTCCTATACGGATACATGTATTTGGAACTCTAAGTCAAACACGGTTTGTGCTAGCTCTTTGAAACTTGACCCAATAAAGCAGTTTCAAGTTCTATCTCTATGGTTTGTTTGCTGTTGATGTAGCCCTAAGCAGAGACTGGCGAGAATCACTTTCATGGAAAGGGGTTTCCCAGCTTCCAAAAAACTACGAGTTGCCTGAAATCTCAGCAAACACTTTTTCACCCAATCTTGATGATACTTTCAGGGAATGATCAGTATACCAATCCCACTTGGCTCACCAAATTTCGTTCTTCTAGGTTAAACCGTTCGTTTGCAGGAACGATTTTCATTTTGAGGTTTCACTCTGTTTTCTCCTATACGGATACATGTATTTGGAACTCTAAATCAAACACGGTTTGTGCTAGCTCTTTGAAACTTGACCCAATAAAGCAGTTTCAAGTTCTTTCTCAATGGATTGTTTGCTGTTGATGTAGCCCTAAGCAGAGACTGGCGAGAATCACTTTCATAAAAAGCGGTTGCCAAGCATGCAAAAAACTACGCGTTGCCTGAAATCTAAGCAAACACTTTTTCACCCAATCTTGATGATACTTTCAGGGAATGTTCAGTACACCAATCCCACTTGGCTCACCAAATTTCGTTCTTCTAGGTTAAACCGTTTGTTTGCAGTAACCGTTTTCATTTTTAGGTTTCACTCTGTTTTCTCCTATACGGATACATGTATTTGGAACTCTAAGTCAAACACGGTTTGTGCTAGCTCTTTGAAACTTGACCCAAGAAAGCAGTCTCAAGTTCTGTCTCTATGGTTTGTTTGCTGTTGATGGAGCCCTAAGGAGAGACTGGCGAGAATCACTTTCACGGAAAGGGGTTGCCAAGCTTCCAAAAAACTACGAGTTCCCTAAAATTTCAGGAAACACTTTTTCACCCAATCTTGATGATACTTCCAGGGAATAATCAGTACACCAATCCCACTTGGCTCACCAAATTTTGTTCTTCTAGGTTAAACCGTTCGTTTGCAGTAACCACTTTAATTTGGAGGTTTCACTCTGTTTACTCCTTTATGGATACATGTATTTGGAACTCTAATCAAACACGGTTTGTGCTAGCTCTTTGAAACTTGACCCAATAAAGCAGTTTCAAGTTCTATCTCTATGGTTTGTTTGCTGTTGATGTAGTTATAAATAGAGACTGGCGAGAATCACTTTCAATAAAAGCGCTTGCCAAGCATCCAAAAAACTACGCATTGCCTGAAATCTCAGCAAACACTTTTTCACCCAATCTTGATGATACTTTCAGGGAATGATCAGTACACCAATCCCACTTGACTCACCAAATTTCGTTCTTCTAGGTTAAACCGTTCGTTTGCAGTAACCGTTTTAATTTAGATGTTTTACTCTGTTTTCTCCTATACGGATACATGTATTTGGAACTCTAAATCAAACACGGTTTTTTCCAGCTCTTTGAAACTTGACCCAATAAAGCAGTTTCAAGTTCTATCTCTATGGTTTGTTTGCTGTTGATGTAGCCCTAAGCAGAGACTGGCGAGAATCACTTTCATAGAAAGGGGTTGCCAAGCTTCCAAAAAACTACGAGTTGCCTGAAATCTCAGAAAACACTTTTTCACCCAATCTTGATGATACTTTCAGGGAATGATCAGTACACCAATCCCACGTGGCTCACCAAATTTCGTTTTTCTAGGTTAAACCGTTCGTTTCCAGTAACCGTTTTTATTTTGAGGTTTCACTCTGTTTTCTCCTATACGGATACATGTATTTGGAACTCTAAATCAAACACGGTTTGTGCTAGCTTTTTGAAACTTGACCCAATAAAGCAGTTTCAAGTTCTATCTCTATGGTGTGTTTGCTGTTGATGTAGCCCTAAGCAGATACTGGCGAGAATCACTTTCATGGAAAGGGGTTGCCAAGCTTCCCAAAAACTACGAGTTGCCTGAAATCTCAGCAAACACTTTTTCACCCAATCTTGATGATACTTTCAGGGAATGATCAGTACACCAATCCCACGTTGTTCACCAAATTTCGTTCTTCTAGGTTAAACCATTCATTTAAAGTAACCGTTTTCATTTTGAGGTTTCACTCTGTTAATCCTATACGGATACATGTATTTGGAACTCTAAATCAAACACAGTTTGTGCTAGCTCTTTGAAACTTGACCCAATAAAGCAGTTTCCAGTTCTATCTCTATTATTTGTTTGCTGTTGATGTAGCCCTAAGCAGAGACTGGCGAGAATCACTTTCATTGAAAGGGGTTGCCAAGCTTCCAAAAATCTACGAGTTGCCTGAAATCTCAGCAAACACTTTTTCACCAAATCTTGATGATACTTTCAGGCAATGATCAGTACACCAATCCCACTTGGCTCACCAAATTTCGTTCTTCTTGGTTAAACCGTTCGTTTGCAGTAAAAGTTTTCATTTTGAGGTTTCACTCTGTTTTCTCCTATACGGATACATGTATTTGGAACTCTAAATCAAACACGGTTTGTGCTAGTTCTTTTACACTTGACCCAATAAAGCAGTTTCAACTTCAATCTCAGTGGTTTGTTTGCTGTTGATGTAGCCCTAATCAGAGACTGGCGAGAATCACTTTCATGGAAAGGGGTTGCCAAGCTTCAAAAAAACTAGGAGTTCCTGAAATCTCAGCAAACACTTTTTCTCTCAATCTTGATGATACTTTAAGGGAATGATCAGTACACCAATCCCACTTGGCTCACCAAATTTCGTTCTTCTAGGTTAAACCGTTCGTTTGCAGTAACCGTTTTCATTTTCAGGTTTCACTCTGTTTTCTCCTATACGGATACATGTATTTGGAACTTTAAATCAAACACGTTGTGTACTAGCTCTTTGACACTTGACCCAATAAAACAGTTTCAAGTTCTGTCACTATGGTTTGTTCTCTGTTGATGGAGCCCTAAGCAGAGACTGGCTAGAATCACTTTCATGGAAAGGGGTTGCCAAGCTTCCCAAAAACTACGAGTTGCCTGAAATCTCAGTAAACACTTTTTCACCCAATCTTGATGATACTTTCAGGGAATGATCAGTACACCAATCCCACTTGGCTCACCAAATTTCGTTCTTCTATGTTAAACCGTTCGTTTGCAGTAACCGTTTTCATTTTGAGATTTCACTCTGTTTTCTTCTATACGGATACATGTATTTGGAACTATAAATCAAACACGGTTTGTGCTAGTTCTTTGACACTTGACCCAATAAAGCAGTTTCAACTTCAATCTCAGTGGTTTGTTTGCTGTTGATGTAGCCCTAAGCAGAGACTGGCGAGAATCACTTTCATGGAAAGGGGTTGCCAAGCTTCCAAAAAACTGCGAGTTTCCTGAAATCTCAGCAACCACTTTTTCACCCAATCTTGATGATTCATTCAGGGAATGATCAGTACACCAATCCCACTTGGCTCACCAAATTACGTTTTTCTAATTTAAACCTTTCGTTTGCAGTAACCATTTTCATTTTGAAGTTTCACTCTGTTTTCTCCTATACGGATACATGTATTTGGAACTCTAAATCAAACACGGTTTGTGCTAGCTCTTTGAAACACGACCCAATAAAGCAGTATCAAGTTCTATCTCTATCGTTTGTTTGCTGTTGAAGTAGCCCTAAGCAGAGACTGGCGAGAATCACATTCATGGAAAGGGGTTGCCAAGCTTCCTATAACTACGAGTTTCCTGTAATCTCTGCAAACAGTTTTTCACCCAATCTTGATGATACTTTCAGGGAATGATCAGTACACCAATCCCACTTGGCTCACCAAATTTCGTTTTCTAGGTTAAACCGTTCGTTTGCAATAACCGTTTCATTTTGAGGTTTCACTCTGTTTTCTCCTATATGGATACATGTTTTTGGAACTCTAAATCAATCACGGTTTTTGCTATCCTTTTGAAACTTGACCCAATAAAGCAGTTTCAAGTTCTATCTCAGTGGTTTCTTTGCTGCTGATGTAGCCCTAAGCAGAGACAGGCGAAAATCACTTGCATGGAAAGGGGTTGCCAAGCTTCCAAAAAACTACGAGTTTCCTGAAATCTCAGCAACCACTTTTTCACCCAATCTTGATGATTCTTTCAGGGAATGATCAGTACACCAATCCCACTTGGCTCACCTAATTTCGTTCTTCTAAGTTAAACCTTTCATTTGCAGTAACCGTTTTCATATTGAAGTTTCACTCTGTTTTCTCCTATACAGATACATGTATTTGGAACTCTAAATCAAACACGGTTTGTGCTAGCTCTTTGAAACACGACCCAATAAAGCAGTATCAAGTTCTATCTCTATGGTTTCTTTGCAGTTGATGTAGCCCTAAGCAGAGACTGGCGAGAATCACTTTCATGGAAAGGGGTTGCCAAGCTTTCAAAAAACTCCGAGTTGCCTGAAATCTCAGAAAACACTTTTTCAACCAATCTTGATGATACTTTCAGGGAATGATCAGTACACCAATCCCACTTGGCTCACCAAAATTCGTTCTTCTAGGTTAAACCGTTCGTTTGCAGTAACCGTTTTCATTTTGGGGTTTCACTCTGTTTTCTCCTATACGGATACATGTATTTGGAACTCTAAATAAAACACGGTTTGTGCTAGCTCTTTGAAATGTGACCCAATAAAGCAGTTTCCAGTTCTATCTCTATTGTTTGTTTGCTGTTGATGTAGCCCTAAGCAGAGACTGGCGAGAATCACTTTCATGGAAAGGGGTTGCCAAGCTTCCAAAAAACTACGAGTTGCCTGAAATCTCAGCAAACACTTTTTCACCCAATCTTGATGATACTGTCAGGGAATGATCAGTACACCAATCCCACTTGGCTCACCAAATTTCGTTCTTCTAGGTTAAACCTTTCGTTTGCAGTAACCGTTTTTATTTTGAGGTTTCACTCTGTTTTCTCCTATACGGATACATGTATTTGGAACTCTAAATCAAACATGGTTTGTGTTACCTCTTTAAAACTTGACCCAATAAAGCAGTTTCAAGTTCTTTCTCTATCGTTTGTTTGCTGTTGATGTAGCCCTAAGCAGAGACTGGCGAAAATCACTTTCATGGAAAGGGGTTGCCAAGCTTCCAAAAAACTACGAGTTACCTGTAATCTCCGCAAACTGTTTTTCACCCAATCTTGATGATACTTTCAGGGAATGATCAGTACACCAATCTCACTTGGCTCACCAAATTTCGTTCTTCTAGGTTAAACCGTTTGTTTGCAGTAACCGTTTTCATTTTGAGGTTTCACTCTGTTTTCTCCTATATAGATACATGTATTTGGAAATCTAAATCAATCACGGTTTGTGCTATCTCTTTGAAACTTGACCCAATAAAGCAGTTTCACGTTCTATCTCTATGGTTTGTTTGCTGTTGATGCAGCCCTAAGCAGAGACTTCCATGAATCACTTTCATGGAAAGGGGTTTCCAAACTTCCAAAAAACTACGAGTTTCCTGAAATCTCAGCAACCACTTTTTCACCCAATCTTGATGATTCATTCAGGGAATGATCAGTACACCAATCCCACTTGGCTCACCAAATTTCGTTCTTCTAAGTTAAACCTTTTGTTTGCAGTAACCGTTTTCATATTGAAGTTTCACTCTGTTTTCTCCTATACAAATACATGTATTTGGAACTCTAAACCAAACACGGTTTGTGCTAGCTCTTTGAAACACGACCCAATAAAGCAGTATCAAGTTCTATCTCTATGGTTTCTTTGCTGTTGATGTAGCCTTAAGCAGAGACTGGCGAGAATCACCTTCATGGAAAGGAGTTGCCAAGCTTCCAAAAAACTACGAGTTGCATAAAATCTCAGCAACCACTTTTTCACCCAATCTTGATGATTCATTCAGGGAATGATCAGAACACCAATCCCACTTGGCTCACCAAATTTCGTTCTTCTAGGTTAAACCATTCGTTTTCAGTAACCGTTTTCAATTTGAAGTTTCACTCTGTTTTCTCCTATACAGATACATGTATTTGGAACTCTAAATCAAACACGGTTTGTGCTAGCTCTTTGAAACACGACCCAATAAAGCAGTATCAAGTTCTATCTCTATGGTTTGTTTGCTGTTGATGTAGCCCTAAGCAGAGACTGGCGAGAATCACTTTCATGGAAAGTAATTGCAAAGCTTCCAAAAAACTCCGAGTTGCCTGAAATTTCAGAAAACACTTTTTCACCTAATCTTGATGATACTTTCAGGGAATGATCAGAACACCAATCCCACTTGGCTCCCCAAAGTTCGTTCTTCTAGGTTAAACCGTTCGTTTGCAGTAACCGTTTTCATTTTGAGGTTTCACTCTGTTTTCTCCTATAAGGATACATGTATTTGGAACTCTAAATCAAACACGGTTTGTGCTAGCTCTTTGAAACTTGACCCAATGAAGCAGTTTCAAGTTCTATCTGAGTGGTTTGTTTGCTGTTGATGTAGCCCTAAGCAGAGACTGGCGAGAATCACTTTCATGGAAAGGGGTTGCCAAGCTTCCAAAAAACTACGAGTTTCCTGAAATCTCAGCAAAAACTTTTTCACCCAATCTTGATGATACTGTCAGGGAATGATCAGTACACCAATCCCACTTGGCTCACCAAATTTCGTTCTTCTAGGTTAAACCGTTCGTTTGCAGTAATCGTTTTTATTTTGAGGTTTCACTCTGTTTTCTCCTATAAGGATACATGTATTTGGAACTCTAAATCAAACATGGTTTGTGTTAGCTCTTTGAAACATGACCCAATAAAGCAATTTCAAGTTCTTTCTCTATGGTTTGTTTGCTGTTGATGTAGCCCTAAGCAGAGACTGGCGAAAATCACTTTCATGGAAAGGGGTTGCCAAGCTTCCAAAAAACTACGATTTACCTGTAATCTCCGCAAACAGTTTTTCACCCAATCTTGATGACACTTTCAGGGAATGATCAGTACACCAATCCCACTTGGCTCACCAAATTTCGTTCTTCTAGGTTAAACCGTTCGTTTGCAGTAACCGTTTTCATTTTGAGGTTTCACTCTGTTTTCTCCTATATAGATACATGTATTTGGAAATCTAAATCAATCACGGTTTGTGCTATCTCTTTTAAACTTGACCCAGTAAAGCAGTTTCAAGTTCTATCTCTATGGTTTGTTTGCTGTTGATGCAGCCCTAAGCAGAGACTTGCGTGAATCACTTTCATGGAAAGGGTTTTCCAAGCTTCCAAAAAACTACGAGTTTCCTGAAATCTCAGCAACCACTTTTTCACCCAATCTTAATGATTCATTCAGGGAATGATCAGTACACCAATCCCACTTGGCTCACCAAATTTCGTTCTTCTAAGTTAAACCTTTCCTTTGCAGTAACCGTTTTCATATTGAAGTTTCACTCTGTTTTCTCCTATACAAATACATGTATTTGGAACTCTAAACCAAACACGGTTAGTGCTAGCTCTTTGAAACACGACCCAATAAAGCGGTATCAAGTTCTATCTCTATGGTTTCTTTGATGTTGATGTAGCCCTAAGCAGAGACTGGCGAGAATCACTTTCATGGAAAGGGGTTGCCAAGCTTCCAAAAAACTACGAGTTGCATAAAATCTCAGCAACCACTTTTTCACCCAATCTTGATGATTCATTCAGGGAATGATCAGAACACCAATCCCACTTGGCTCACCAAATTTCGTTCTTCTAGGTTAAACCATTCCTTTTCAGTAACCGTTTTCAATTTGAAGTTTCACTCTGTATTCTCCTATACAGATACATGTATTTAGAACTCTAAATCAAACACGGTTTGTGCTAGCTCTTTGAAACACGACCCAATAAAGCAGTATCAAGTTCTATCTCTATGGTTTGTTTGCTGTTGATGTAGCCCTAAGCAGGAGACTGGCGAGAATCACTTTCATGGAAAGGAATTGCAAAGCTTCCAAAAACTCCGAGTTGCCTGAAATTTCAGAAAACACTTTTTCACCTAATCTTGATGATACTTTCAGGGAATGATCCGAACACCAATCCCACTTGGCTCCCCAAAGTTCGTTCTTCTAGGTTAAACCGTTCGTTTGCAGTAACCGTTTTCATTTTGAGGTTTCACTCTGTTTTCTCCTATAAGGATACATGTATTTGGAACTCTAAATCAAACACGGTTTGTGCTAGCTCTTTGAAACTTGACCCAATAAAGCAGTTTCAAGTTCTATCTCAGTGGTTTGTTTGCTGTTGATGTACCCCTAAGCAGAGACTGGCGAGAATCACTTTCATGTAAAGGGGTTGCCAAGCTTCCTAAAAACTACGAGTTGCCTGTAATCTCAGCAAAGAGTTTTTCAACCAATCTTGATGATACTTTCAGGGAATGATCAGTACACCAATCCCACTTGGCTCACCAAATTTTGTTCTTCTAAGTTAAACCTTTCCTTTGCAGTAACCGTTTTCATATTGAAGTTTCACTCTGTTTTCTCCTATACAAATACATGTATTTGGAACTCTAAACCAAACACGGTTTGTGCTAGCTCTTTGAAACACGACCCAATAAAGCAGTATCAAGTTCTATCTCTATGGTTTCTTTGCTGTTGATGTAGCCCTAAGCAGAGACTGGCGAGAATCACTTTCATGGAAAGGGGTTGCCAAGCTCCAAAAAACTACGAGTTGCATAAAATCTCAGCAACCACTTTTTCACCCAATCTTGATGATTCATTCAGGGAATGATCAGAACACCAATCCCACATGGCTCACCAAATTTCGTTCTTCTAGTTTAAACCATTCGTTTTCAGTAACCGTTTTCATTTTGACGTTTCACTCTGTTTTCTCCTATACAGATACATGTATTTGGAACTCTAAATCAAACACGGTTTGTGCTAGGCTCTTTGAAACACGACCCAATAAAGCAGTATCAAGTTCTATCTCTATGGTTTGTTTGCTGTTGATGTAGCCCTAAGCAGAGACTGGCGAGAATCACTTTCATGGAAAGTAATTGCAAAGCTTCCAAAAAACTCCGAGTTGCCTGAAATTTCAGAAAACACTTTTTCACCTAATCTTGATGATACTTTCAGGGAATGATCAGAACACCAATCCCACTTGGCTCCCCAAAGTTCGTTCTTCTAGGTTAAACCGTTCGTTTGCAGTAACCGTTTTCATTTTGAGGTTTCACTCTGTTTTCTCCTATAAGGATACATGTATTAGGAACTCTAAATCAAACACGGTTTGTGCTAGCTCTTTGAAACTTGACCCAATAAAGCAGTTTCAAGTTCTATCTCAGTGGTTTGTTTGCTGTTGATGTAGCCCTAAGCAGAGACTGGCGAGAATCACTTTCATGTAAAGGGGTTGCCAAGCTTCCTAAAAACTACGAGTTGCCTGTAATCTCAGCAAAGAGTTTTTCAACCAATCTTGATGATACTTTCAGGGAATGATCAGTACACCAATCCCACTTGGCTCACCAAATTTTGTTCTTCTAAGTTAAACCGATCGTTTGCAGTAACCGTTTTCATTTTGAGGTTTCACTCTGTTTTCTCCTATACGGATACATGTATTTGGAACTCTAAATCAAACACGGTTTGTGCTAGCTTTTTGAAAAGTGACCCAATAAAGCAGTTTCAAGTTCTATCTCTATGGTTTGTTTGCTGTTGATGTAGCCCTAAGCAGAGACTGGCGAGAATCACTTTCATGGAAAGGGGTTGCAAAGCTTCCAAAAAACTACGAGTTTCCTGAAATCTCAGCAACCACTTTTTCACCCAATCTTGATGATTCATTCAGGGAATGATCAGTACACCAATCCCACTTGGCTCACCAAATTACGTTCTTCTAATTTAAACCTTTCGTTTGCAGTAACCATTTTCATTTTGAAGTTTCACTCTGTTTTCCCCTATGCGGATACATTTATTTGGAACTCTAAATCAAACACGGTTTGTGCTAGCTCTTTGAAACACGACCCAATAAAGCAGTATCAAGTTCTATCTCTATGGTTTGTTTGCTGTTGATGTAGCCCTAAGCAAACACTGGCGAGAATCCCTTTGATGGAAAGGGGTTGCCAAGCTTCCAAAAAACTACGAGTTGCCTGAAATCTCAGCAAACACTTTTTCACCCAATCTTGATGATACTTTCAGGGAATGATCAGTACACCAATCTCACTTGGCTCACCAAATGTCGTTCTTCTAGGTTAAACCGTTCGTTTGCAGTTACCGTTTTCATTTTGAGGTTTCACTCTGTTTTCTCCTATACGGATACATGTATTTGGAACTCTATATCAAACACGGTTTGTGCTATCTCTTTGAAACTTGACCCAATATATTAGTTTCAATTTCTCTCTCTATGGTTTGTTTGCTATTGATGTTGCCCTAAGCAGAGACTGGCGAGAATCACTTTCATGGAAAGGGGTTTCCAAGCTTCCAAAAAACTACGAGTTGCCTGAAATCTCAGCAAACACTTTTTCACCCAATCTTGATACTTTCAGGGAATGATCAGTACACAAATCCCAATTGGCTCACCAAATTTCGTTCTTCTAGGTTAAACGGTTCGTTTGCAGTAACCGTTTTCATTTTGAGGTTTCACTCTGTTTTCTCCTATAAGGATACATGTATTTGGAACTCTAAATCAAACAGGGTTTGTGCTATCTCTTTGAAACTTTACCCAATAAAGCAGTTTCAAGTTCTATCTCTATGGTTTGTTAGCTGTTGATGTAGCCCTAAGCAGAGACTGGCGAGAATCACTTTCATGGAAAGGGGTTGCCAAGCTTCCAAAAAACTACGAGTTGCCTGAAATCTCAGCAAACACTTTTTCACCCAATCTTGATGATACTTTCAGGGAATGATCAGTACACCAATCTCACTTGGCTCACCAAATTTCATTCTTCTACGTTAAACCGTTTGTTTGCAGTAACCGTTTGCATTTTGAGGTTTCCATCTGTTTTCTCATATATGGATACATGTAGTTGGAATTCTAAATGAAACACGCTTTGTGCTATCTCTTTGAAACTTGACCCAATAAAGCAGTTTCAAGTTCTATCTCTATGGTTTTTTTGCTGTTGATGTAGCCCTAAGCAGAGACTGGCGAGAATCACTTTCATGGAAAGGGGTTGCCAAGCTTCCAAAAAACTACGAGTTGCCTGAAATCTCAGCAAACACTTTTTCACCCACTCTTGATGATACTTTCAGGGAATGATCAGTACACCAATCCCACTTGGCTCACCAAATTTCGTTCTTCTAGGTTAAACCGTTCGTTTGCAGTAAACGTTTTCATTTTGAGGTTTCCTTCTGTTTTCTCCTATATGGATACATGTATTTGGAACTCTAAATCAAACACGGTTTGTGCTAGCTCTTTTAAACTTGACCCAATAAAGCAGTTTCAAGTTCTATCTCTATGGTTTGTTTGCTGTTGATGTAGCCCTAAGTAGAGACTGGCGAGAATCACTTTCATGGAAAGGGGTTGCCACGCTTCCATAAAAATACGAGTTGCCTGAAATCTCGGCAAACACTTTTTCACCCAATATTGATGATACTTTCAGCGAATGATCAGCACACCAATCCCACTTGGCTCACCAAATTTCGTTCTTCTAGGTTAAACTGTTCGTTTTCAGTAACCGTTTTCATTTTGAGGTTTCACTCTTTTTTCTCCTATACGGATACATGTGTTTGGAACTCTAAATCAAACATGGTTTGTGCTAGCTCTTTGACACTTGACCCAGTAAAGCAGTTTCAAGTTCTGTGTCTATGGTTTATTTGCTGTTGATGTAGCCCTAAACAGAGAATGGCGAGAATCACTTTCATGAAAAGGGTTTTCCAAGCTTCCAAAAATCTACGAGTTTCCTGAAATCTCAGCAAACACTTTTTCACCCAATCTTGATGATACTTTCAGGGAATGATCAGTACACCAATTCCACTTGGCTCACCAAATTTCGTTCTTCTTGGTTAAACCGTTCGTTTGCAGTAACCGTTTTCATTTTGAGGTTTCACTCTATTTTCTCCTATATGGATACATGTATTTGGAACTCTCAATCAAACACGGTTTTTGCTATCTCTTTGAAACTTGACCCAATAAAGCAGTTTCAAGTTCTATCTCTATGATTTGTTTGCTGTTGATGTAGCCCTAAGCAGAGACTGGCGAGAATCACTTTTATGGAAAGGGGTTGCCAAGATTCCAAAAAAATTCGAGTTGCCTGAAATCTCAGCAAACACTTTTTCACCCAATCTTTATGATACTTTCAGCGAATGATCAGCACAGCAATCCCACATGGCTCACAAAATTTCGTTCTTCTAGGTTAAACCGTTCGTTTGCAGTAACCGTTTTCATTTTGAGGTTTCACTCTGTTTTCTCCTATAGGGATACATGTATTTGGAACTCTCAATCAAACACGGTTTTTGCTAGCTCTTTGAAATTTGACCCAATGAAGCAGTTTCAAGTTCTCTCTCTATGGTTTGTTTGCTGTTGATGTAGCCCTAAGCAGAGACTGGCGAGAATCACTTTCATGGAAAGGGGTTGGCAAGCTTCCAAAAAACTACGAGTTGCCTGAAATCTCAGCAAACACTTTTTCACCCAATCTTGATGATACTTTCAGGGAATGATCAGTACACCAATCCCACTTGGCTCACCAAATTTCGTTCTTCTAGGTTAAACCGTTCGTTTGCAGTAACCGTTTTCATTTTGAGGTTTCACTCTGTTTTTTCCTATATGGATACATGTATTTGGAACTCTAAATCAAACACGGTTTGTGCTAGCTCTTTGAAACTTGACCCAATAAAACAGTTTCATGTTCTGTGTCTATGGTTTGTTTGCTGTTGATGTAGCCCTAAGCAGAGACTGGGGAGAATCACTTTAATTGAAAGGGGTTGCCAAGCTTCCAAAAAACTACGAGTTTCCTGAAATCTCAGCAAACACTTTTTCACCCAATCTTGATGATACTTTCAGGTAATTATCAGTACACCAATTCCACTTGGCTCACCAAATTTTGTTCTTATATGTTATACCGTTCGTTTGCAGTAACCGTTTTCATTTTGAGGTTTCACTCTGTTTTCTCCTATACGGATACATGTATTTGGAACTCTAAATCAAACACGGTTTGTGCTAGCTCTTTGAAACTTGACCCAATAAAGCAGTTTCAAGTTCTATCTCTATGGTTTGTTTGCTGTTGATGTAGCCCTAAGCAGAGACTGGCGAGAATCACTTTCATGGAAAGGGCTTGGCAAGTTTCCAAAAAACTACGAGTTGCCAGAAATCTCAGCAAACTCTTTTTCACCCAATCTTGATGATACTTTCAGGGAATGATCAGTACACCAATCCCACTTCTCTCACCAAATTTCGTTCTTCTAGGTTAAACCGTTCGTTTGCAGTAACCGTTTTCATTTTGAGGTTTCACTCTGTTTTCTTCTATACATGTATTTGGAACTCTAAATCAAACACGGTTTGTGCTAGCTCTTTGAAACTTGACCCAATAAAGCAGTTTCAAGTTCTATCTTTATGGTTGTTAGCTGTTGATATAACCCATGCAGAGACTGGCGAGAATCACTTTCATGGAAAGGGGTTGCCAAGCTTCCAAAAAACTACGAGTTGCCTGAAATCTCAGCAAACAGTTTTTCACCCAATCTTGATGATACTTTCAGGGAATGATCAGTACACCAATCCCACTTGTCTCCCCAAAGTTCGTTCTTCTAGGTTAAACCGTTCGTTTGCAGTAACCGTTTTCATTTTGAGGTTTCAATCTTTTTTCTCCTATACGGATACATGTGTTTGGAACTCTAAATCAAACATGGTTTGTGCTAGCTCTTTGACACTTGACCCAGTAAAGCAGTTTCAAGTTCTGTGTCTATGGTTTATTTGCTGTTGATGTAGCCCTAAACAGAGAATGGCGAGAATAACTTTCACGAAAAGCGGTTTCCAAGCTTCCAAAAAACTACTAGTTTCCTGAAATCTCAGCAAACACTTTTTCACCCAATCTTGATGATACTTTCAGGCAATGATCAGTACACCAATCCCACTTGGCTCACCAAATTTCGTTCTTCTAGGTTAAACCGTTCGTTTGCAGTAACCGTTTTCATTTTGAGGTTTCACTCTATTTTCTCCTATATGGATACATGTATTTGGAACTCTCAATCAAACACGGTTTTTGCTATCTCTTTGAAACTTGACCCAATAAAGCAGTTTCAAGTTCTATCTCTATGGTTTGTTTGCTGTTGATGTAGTCCTAAGCAGAGACTGGCGAGAATCACCTTTATGGAAAGGGGTTGCCAAGTTTCCAAAAAAATACGAGTTGCCTGAAATCTCAGCAAACACTTTTTCACCCAATCTTTATGATACTTTCAGCGAATGATCAGCACACCAATCCCACATGGCTCACCAAATTTCGTTCTTCTAGGTTAAACCGTTCGTTTGCAGTAACCGTTTTCATTTTGAGGTTTCACTCTGTTTTCTCCTATACGGATACATGTATTTGGAACTCTAAATCAAACACGGTTTTTGCTAGCTCATTGAAACTTGACCCAATAAAGCAGTTTCAAGTTCTCTCTCTATGGTTTGTTTGCTGTTGATGTAGCCCTAAGCAGAGACTGGCGAGAATCACTTTCATGGAAAGGGATTGGCAAGCTTCCAAAAAACTACTAGTTTCCTGAAATCTCAGCAAACACTTTTTCACCCAATCTTGATGATACTTTCAGGGAATTATCAGTACACCAATTCCACTTGGCTCACCAAATTTTGTTCTTCTAGGTTATACCGTTCGTTTGCAGTAACCGTTTTCATTTTGAGGTTTCACTCTGTTTTCTCCTATACGGATACATGTATTTGGAACTCTAAATCAAACACGGTTTGTGCTAGCTCTTTGAAACTTGACCCAATAAAGCAGTTCCAAGTTCTATCTCTATGGTGTGTTTGCTGTTGATGTAGCCCTAAGCAGAGACTGGCGAGAATCACTTTCATGGAAAGGGGTTGCCAAGTTTCCAAAAAAATACGAGTTGCCTGAAATCTCGGCAAACACCTTTTCACCCAATCTTCATGATACTTTCAGCGAATGATCAGCACACCAAGCCAACATGGCTCACCAAATTTCGTTCTTCTAGGTTAAACCGTTCGTTTGCAGTAACCGTTTTTATTTTGAGGTTTCACTCTGTTTTCTCCTATATGGATACATGTATTTGGAACTCTAAATCAAACTCGGTTTTTGCTAGCTCTTTGAAACTTGACCCAATAAAGCAGTTTCAAGTTCTCTCTCTATGGTTTGTTTGCTGTTGATGTAGCCCTAAGCAGAGACTGGCGAGAATCACTTTCATGGAAAGGGGTTGGCAACCTTCCAAAAAACTACGAGTTGCCTGAAATCTCAGCAAACACTTTTTCACCCAATCTTGATGATACTTTCAGGGAATGATCAGTACACCAATTCCACTTGGCTCACCAAATTTTGTTTTTCTAGGTTAAACCGTTCGTTTGCAGTAACCGTTTTCATTTTGAGGTTTTACTCTGTTTTCTCCTATACGGATATATGTATTTGGAACTCTAAATCAAACACGGTTTGTGCTAGCTCTTTGAAACTTGACCCAATAAAGCAGTTTCAAGTTCTCTCTCTATGGTTTGTTTGCTGTTGATGTAGCCCTAAGCAGAGACTGGCGAGAATCACTTTCATAGAAAGGTCTTGGCAAGTTTCCAAAAAACTACGAGTTGCCTGAAATCTCAGCAAACAATTTTTCACCCAATCTTGATGATACTTTTAGGGAAAGATCAGTACACCAATCTCACTTGGCTCACCAAATTTCGTTCTTCTATTTTAAACCGTTCGTTTGCAGTAACCGTTTGAATTTTGAGGTTTCACTCTGTTTTCTTCTATACGGATACATGTATTCGGAACTCTAAATCAAACACGGATTGTGCTAGCTCTTTGAAACTTGACCCAATAAAGTAGTTTTAAGTTCTATCTCTATGGTTTGTTTGCTGTTTATGTAGCCCTAAGCAGAGACTGGCGAGAATCACTTTCATGGAAAGGGGTTGCCAAGCTTTCAAAACACTACGGGTTGCCTGAAATCTCAGCAAACACTTTTTCACCCAATCTTGATGATACTCAGAGAATGATCAGTACACCAATCCCAATGGCTCACCAAATTTCGTTCTTCTAGGTTAAACCGTTCGTTTGCAGTAACCGATTTCATTTTGAGGTTTCACTCTTTTTTCTCCTATATGGATACATGTATTTGGAACTCTAAATCAAACACGGTATGTGCTAGCTCTTTGAAAATTGACCCAATTAAGCAGTTTCAAGTCCTATCTCTATGGTCTCTATGGTTTGTTTGCTGTTGATATAGCCCTAAGCAGAGACGGGCGAGAATCACTTTCATGGAAAGGGGTTGCCAAGCTTCCAAATAACTACGAGTTGCCTGAAATCTCAGCAAACACTTTTTCACCCAATCTTGATGATACTTTCAGGGAATGATCAGTACACCAATCCCAAGTGGCTCACCAAATTTTGTTCTTCTAGGTTAAACCGTTTTCATTTTGAGGTTTCACTCTGTTTTCCCCTATAGGGATACATGTGTTTGGAACTCTAAATCAAACACGGTTTGTGCTAGCTATTTGAAACTTGACAAAATAAAGCAGTTTCAAGTTCTATCTCTATGGTTTGTTTACTGTTGATGTAGCCCTAAGCAGAGACTGGCGAGAATCACTTTCATGGAAAGGGCTTGCCAAACTTCCAAATAACTAAGTGTTGCCTGAAATCTCAGCAAACACTTTTTCACCCAATCTTGATGATACTTTCAGGGAATGATCAGTACACCAATCCCACTTGGCTCACCAAATTTCCTTCTTATAGGTTAAACTGTTCGTTTGCATTAACCGTTTTCATTTTGATGTTTCACTCTGTTTTCTCCAATACGGATACATGTATTTGGAACTCTAAATCAAACACGGTTTGTGCTAGCTCTTTGAAACTTGAGCCAATAAAGCAGTTTCAAGTTCTATCTGTATGGTTTGTTTGCTGTTGATGTAGCCCTAAGCAGAGACTGGGGAGCCTCACTTACATGGAAAAAAGTTCCCAAGCTTCCGAAAAAACTAAGAGTTTCCTGAAATCTCAGCAAACACTTTTTCACCCAATCTTGATGATACTTTCAGGGAATGATCAGTACATCAATCCCACTTGGCTCACCAAATTTCGTTCTTCTAGGTTAAACCGTTCGTTTGCAGTAACCGTTTTCATTTTGAGTTTTCAATCTGTTTTCTGCTATATGGATACATGTATTTGGAAATCTAAATCAAACACGGTTAGTGCTAGCTCTTTGAAACTTGACCCAATAAAGCAGTTTCAAGTTCTTTCACTATGGTTTGTTTGCTGTTGACGTAGCCCTAAGCAGAGACTGGCGAGAATCACTTTCATGGAAAGGGGTTGCCAAGCTTCCAAAAAACTACAAGTTGCCTGAAATCTCAGCAAACACTTTTTCACCCAATCGTCCTGATATTTCAGGAAATGATCAGTACACCAATCCCACTTGGCTCACCAAATTTCGTTCTTCTAGGTTAAACTGTTCGTTTGCAGTAACCATTTTCATTTTGAGGTTTCACTCTGTTTTCTGCTATACGGATACATGTATTTTGAACTCTAAATCAAATACGGTTTGTGCTACCTCTTTGAAACTTGACCCAATAAAGCAGGTTCAAGTTCTATCTCTATGGTTTGTTTGCTGTTGATGTAGCCCTACGCAGAGACTGCGAGAATCACATTCATGGAAAGGGGTTGCCAAGATTACAAAAAATTACGAGTTGCCTGAAATCTCAGCAAACACTTTTTCACCCAATCTTGATGATACTTTCAGGGAATGATCACTACACCAATCCCTCTTGGCTCCCCAACCTTCGTTCTTCTAGGTTAAACCGTTCGTTTGCAGTAACCGTTTTCATTTTGATGTTTCACTCTGTTTTCTCCTATACGGATACATGTATTTGGAACTCTAAATCAAACACGGTTTGTGCTAGCTCTTTGAAACTTGACCCAATAAACTAGTTTCAAGTTCTATCTCTATGGTTTGTTTACTATATGTAGCCCTAAGCAGAGACTGGCGAGAATCACTTTCACTGAAAGGGGGGTTGCCAAGCTTTCAAAAAACTACGAGTTGCCTGAAATCTCGGCAAACACTTTTTCACTCAATCTTGATGATACTTTCAGGGAATGATCAGTACACCAATCCCACTTGGCTCACCAAATTTCTTCTTCTAGGTTAAACCGTTCGTTTGCAGTAACCGTTCATTTTGAGGTTGCACTCTGTTTTCTCCTATAAGGATACATGTATTTGGAACTCTAAATCAAACACGGTTCTTGCTAGCTCTTTGAAACTTGACCCAATAAAGCAGTTTCAAGTTCTATCTCTATGGTTTGTTTGTTGTTGATGTAGCCATAAGCAGAGACTGGCGAAAATCACTTTCATGGATAGGGGTTGCCAAGCTTCCAAAAAACTACGAGTTGCCTGAAATCTCAGCAAACACTTTTTCACCCAATCTTGATGATACGTTCAGGGTATTATCAGTACACCAATCCCACTTGGCTCCCCAAAGTTCGTTCTTCTAGGTTAAACCGTTCGTTTGCAGTAACCGTTTTCATTTTGAGGTTTCACTCTGTTTTCTCCTATATGGATACATGTGTTTGGAACTCTAAATCAAACACGGTTTGTGCTAGCTCTATGACACGTGACGCAATAAAGCCGTTTCAAGTTCTGTGTCTATAGTTTATTTGCTGTTGATGTAGCCCTAAGCAGAGAATGGCGAGAATGACTTTCATAGAAAGGGGTTGCCAAGCTTCCAAGAAACTACGAGTTTCCTGAAATCTCAGCAAACACTTTTTCACCCAATCTTGATGATACTTTCAGGGAATGATCAGTACACCAATTTCACTTGGCTCACCAAATTTCGTTCTTCTAGGTTAAACCGTTCGTTTGCAGTAACCGTTTTCATTTTGAAGTTTCACTCTGTTTTCTCCTATATGGATACATGTATTTGAAACTCTAAATCAAACACGGTTTGTGCTAGCTCTTTGAAACTTGACCCAATAAAGCAGTTTCAAGTTCTATCTCTATGGTTTGTTTGCTGTTGATGTAGCCCTAAGCATAGAATGGCGAGAATCACTTTCATGGAAAGGGGTTGCCAAGCTTCCAAAAGACTACGAGTTGCCTGAAATCTCAGCAAACACTTTTTCACCCAATCTTGATGATACTTTCAGAGAATGATCAGTACACCAATCCCACTTGGCTAACCAAATTTCGTTCTTCTACGTTAAACCGTTCGTTTGCAGTAACCGTTTTCATTTTGAGATTTCACTCTGTTTTCTCCTACACGGATACATGTATTTGGAACTCTAAATCAAACACGGTTTGTGCTAGCTCTTTGAAACTTGACCCAATAAACTAGTTTCAAGTTCTATCTCTATGGTTTGTTTACTATATGTAGCCCTAAGCAGAGACTGGCGAGAATCACTTTCACTGAAAGGGGGGTTGCCAAGCTTTCAAAAAACTACGAGTTGCCTGAAATCTCGGCAAACACTTTTTCACTCAATCTTGATGATACTTTCAGGGAATGATCAGTACACCAATCCCACTTGGCTCACCAAATTTCGTTCTTCTAGGTTAAACCGTTCGTTTGCAGTAACCGTTCATTTTGAGGTTGCACTCTGTTTTCTCCTATAAGGATACATGTATTTGGAACTCTAAATCAAACACGGTTCTTGCTAGCTCTTTGAAACTTGACGCAATAAAGCAGTTTCAAGTTCTATCTCTATGGTTTGTTTGTTGTTGATGTAGCCATAAGCAGAGACTGGCGAAAATCACTTTCATGGAAAGGGGTTGCCAAGCTTCCAAAAAACTACGAGTTGCCTGAAATCTCAGCAAACACTTTTTCACCCAATCTTGATGATACGTTCAGGGAATTATCAGTACACCAATCCCACTTGGCTCCCCAAAGTTCGTTCTTCTAGGTTAAACCGTTCGTTTGCAGTAACCGTTTTCATTTTGAGGTTTCACTCTGTTTTCTCCTATATGGATACATGTGTTTGGAACTCTAAATCAAACACGGTTTGTGCTAGCTCTATGACACTTGACGCAATAAAGCCGTTTCAAGTTCTGTGTCTATAGTTTATTTGCTGTTGATGTAGCCCTAAGCAGAGAATGGCGAGAATGACTTTCATAGAAAGGGGTTGCCAAGCTTCCAAGAAACTACGAGTTTCCTGAAATCTCAGCAAACACTTTTTCACCCAATCTTGATGATACTTTCAGGGAATGATCAGTACACCAATTTCACTTGGCTCACCAAATTTCGTTCTTCTAGGTTAAACCGTTCGTTTGCAGGAACCGTTTTCATTTTGAAGTTTCACTCTGTTTTCTCCTATATGGATACATGTATTTGAAACACTAAATCAAACACGGTTTGTGCTAGCTCTTTGAAACTTGACCCAATAAAGCAGTTTCAAGTTCTATCTCTATGGTTTGTTTGCTGTTGATGTAGCCCTAAGCATAGAATGGCGAGAATCACTTTCATGGAAAGGGGTTGCCAAGCTTCCAAAAGACTACGAGTTGCCTGAAATCTCAGCAAACACTTTTTCACCCAATCTTGATGATACTTTCAGAGAATGATCAGTACACCAATCCCACTTGGCTAACCAAATTTCGTTCTTCTACGTTAAACCGTTCGTTTGCAGTAACCGTTTTCATTTTGAGATTTCACTCTGTTTTCTCCTATACGGATACATGTATTTGGAACTCTCAATCAAACACGGTTTTTGCTAGCTCTTTGAAACTTGACCCAATAAAGAAGTTTCAACTTCTATCTCTATGGTTTGTTTGCTGTTGATGTAGCCCTAAGCAGAGACGGGCGAGAATCACTTTCATGGAAAGGGGTTGCCAAGCTTCCAAAAAACTACGAGTTGCCTGAAATCTCAGCCAACACTTTTCACCCAATCTTGATGATACTTCAGGGAATGATCAGTACACCAATCCCACTTGGCTCACCAAATTTCGTTCTTCTAGGTTAAACCGTTCGTTTGCAGTAACCGTTTTCATTTTGAGGTTTCACTCTGTTTTCTCCTATACGGATACATGTATTTGGAACTCTAAATCAAACTCGGTTTGTGCTAGCTCTTTAAAACTTGACCCAATAAAGCAGTTTCAAGTTCTGTGTCTATGGGTTATTTGCTGTTGATGTAGCCCTAAGCAGAGAGTGGCGAGAATCACTTTCATGGAAAGGGGTTGCCAAGCTTCCAAAAAACTAGGAGTTTCCTGAAATCTCAGCAAACACTTTTTCACCCAATCTTGATGATACTTTCAAGGAATGATCAGTACACAAGTCTCACTTGGCTCACCAAATTTCGTTCTTCTAGGTTAAACCGTTCGTTTGCAGTAACCGTTTTCATTTTGAGGTTTCACTCTGTTATCTCCTATACGGATACATGTATTTGGAACTCTAAATCAAACACGGTTTGTGCTAGCTCTTTGAAACTTGACCCAATAAAGTAGTTTCAAGTTCTGTGTCTATGGTTTATTTGATGTTGATGTAGCCCTAAGCAGAGACTGGCGAGAATCACTTTCATGGAAAGGGGTTGGCAAGCTTCCAAAAAACTACGAGTTGCCTGAAATCTCAGCAACCACTTTTTCACCCAATCTTGATGATACTTTCAGGGAATGATCAGTACACCAATCCCACTTGGCTCACCAAATTTCGTTCTTCTAGGTTAAACCGTTCGTTTGCAGTAACCGTTTTCATTTTGAGTTTTCACTCTGTTTTCTCCTATACGGATACATGTATTTGGAACTCTCAATCAAACACGGTTTGTGCTAGCTCTTTGAAACTTGACCCAATAAAGCAGTTTCCAGTTCAATTTCTATGGTTTGTTTGCTGTTGATGTAGGCCTAAGGAGAGACTGGCCAGAATCACTTTCATGGAAAGAAGGGATGCCAGGCTTCCAAAAAACTACGAGTTTCCTGAAATCTCAGCAAACACTTTTTCACCCAATCTTTATGATACTTTCAAAGAATGCTCACTACACCAGTCCCTCTTGGCTCACCAAATTTCGTTCTTCTAGGTTAAACCGTTCGTTTGCAGAAACCGTTTTCATTTTGAGGTTTCACTCTGTTTTCTCCTATACGGATACATGTATTTGGAACTCTAAATCAAACACGGTTTGTGCGAGCTCTTTGAAACTTGACCCAATAAAGCAGTTTCAAGTTCTGTGTCTATGGTTTGTTTTCTGTTGATGTGGCCCTAAGCAGAGACTGGCGAGAATCAGTTTCATAGAAAGGGGTTGCCAAGCTTCAAAAAAACTACGAGTTGCCTGAAATCTCAGCAAACACTTTTTCACCCAATCTTGATGATACTTTCAGGGAATGATCAGTACACCAATCCCACTTGGCTCCCCAAAGTTCGTTCTTCTAGGTTAAACCGTTCGTTTGCAGTAACCGTTTTCATTTTGAGGTTTCACTCTGTTTTCCTCTATACGGATACATGTATTTGGAACTCTAAATCAAACACGGTTTGTGCTAGCTCTTTGAAACTTGACCCAATAAAGCAGTTTCAAGTTCTCTCTTTATGGTTTGTTTGCTTTTGATGTAGCCCTAAGCAGAGACTGGCGAGAATCACTTTCATGAAAAGGGGTTGGCAAGCTTCCAAAAAACTACGAGTTGCCTGAAATCTCAGCAAACACTTTTTCACCTAATCTTGATGATACTTCCAGGGAATGATCAGTACACCAATCCCACTTGGTGCACCGAATTTCGTTCTTCTAGGTTAAACCGTTCGTTTGCAGTAACCGTTTTCATTTTGGGTTTCACTCTGTTTTCTCCTATACGGATACATGTATTTGGAACTCTCAATCAAACACGGTTTGTGCTAGCTCTTTGAAACTTGACCCAATAAAGAAGTTTCAAGTTCTATCTCTATGGTTTGTTTGCTGTTGATGTAGCCCTAAGCAGAGACTGGCGAGAATCACTGTCATGGAAAGGGGTTGGCAAGCTTCCAAAAAACTACGAGTTGCCTGAAAACTCAGCAAACACTTTTTCACCCAATCTTGATGATACTTTCAGGGAATGATCAGTACACCAATCCCACTTGGCTCACCAAATTTCGTTCTTCTAGGTTAAACCGTTCGTTTGCAGTAACCGTTTTCATTTTGAGGTTTCACTCTGTTTTCTCCTATACGGATACATGTATTTGGAACTCTCAATCAAACTTGGTTTGTGCTAGCTCTTTGAAACTTGACCCAATAAAGCAGTTTCAAGTTCTGTGTCTATGGTTTATTTGCTGTTGATGTAGCCCAAAGCAGAGACTGGCGAGAATCACTTTCATGGAAAGGGGATGCCAAGCTTCCAAAAAACTACGAGTTGCCTGAAATCACGGCAACCACTTTTTCACCCAATCTTGATGATACTTTCAGGAAATGATCAGTAGACCAATCCCACATGGCTCACCAAATTTCGTTCTTCTAGGTTAAACCGTTCGTTTGCAGTAACCGTTTTCATTTTGAGGTTTCACTCTGTTTTCTCCTATACGGATACATGTATTTGGAACTCTCAATCAAACACGGTTTGTGCTAGCTCTTTGAAACTTGACCCAATAAAGCAGTTTCAAGTTCTATCTCTATGGTTTGTTTGCTGTTGATGTAGCCCTAAGCAGAGACTGGCG